>NC_030383.2:17084796-17306559 GCF_001625215.2 Daucus carota subsp. sativus | reverse complement strand
CCGGAAAAAACTTGTTGCTTTATTATTGGCTAGATTAAAGTTGGAAACAACTTGTAGCTTCATATTAGACTCGTTTGAGGTGAAAACAACTTGTACTTCATTTTCGGTTGTTTAAAATTAGAATCAACTTGTAGTTTCATTCTTGGCTCGTTTGAGCCTGTAAACAACTTGTTGCTTCATTAGTGGCTAGATAGAAGTTGGAAACAACTTGTAGCTTCATTCCAGACTCGTTTGAAGTTGAAAATAACTTGTAGCTTCGTTTTCGGTTGTTTAAAATTAGAACCAACTTGTAGTTGTTCTTGACTCGTTTGAGCCGGGGAAACAACTTGTTGCTTTATTATTGGCTAGATTAAGTTGGAAACAACTTGTAGCTTCATTCCAGCTCGTTTGAGGTGTTCACTTGTAGCTTCATTCCAGACTCGTTTGAAGTTGAAAACAACTTGTAGCTTCATTTTCGGTTGTTTAAAATTAGAATCAACTTGTAGTTTCATTCTGGACTGTTTAAGCCTGTAAACAACTTGTTGCTTCATTATTGGCTAGATTGAAGTTGGAAACAACTTGTAGCTTCATTCAGACTCGTTTGAAGTTGAAAACAACTTGTAGCTTCCTTTTCGTTGTTGTTAAATTAGAATCAACTTGTAGTTTCATTCTTGGACTCGTTTGAGCCTGTAAACAACTGGTTGCTTCATTATTGGCTAGATTGAAGTTGGAAACAACTTGTAGCTTCATTCCAGGCTCGTTTGAGGTGAAACTTGTAGCTTCATTTTCTGTTGTTTTAAATTGGAATCAACTTTGTAGTTCATTCTTGACTCGTTTGAGCCTGTAAACAACTTGTTGCTTCATTAGTGGCTAGATTGAAGTTGGAAACAACTTGTAGCTTCATTCCAGACTCGTTTGAATTTGAAAACAACTTGTAGCTTCATTTTCGGTTGTTTAAAATTAGAACCAACTTGTAGTTTCATTCTTGACCCGTTGAGCCTGTAAACAACTGGTGCTTCATTATTGGCTAGATTGAAGTTGGAAACAACTTGTACCTTCATTCCAGACTCGTTTGAAGTGAAAACAACTTGTAGCTTCATTTCGGTTGTTAAAGTTAGAATCAACTTGTAGCTTCATTCTGGACTGGTTTAAGCCTGTAAATAATTGTTGCTTCATTACTGGCTAGACTGAAGTTGGAAACAACTTGTAGCTTCATGTGACTCGTTTGAAGCTGAAAACAACTTGTAGCTTCGTTTTCAGTTGTTTAAAATTAGAACCAAGCTTTAGTTGCATTCCTGACTCGTTTGAGCATGGAAACAACTTGTTGCTTTATTATTGGCTAGATTAAAGTTGGAAACAACTTGTAGCTTCATTCCAGACTCGTTTAGGTTGTTGAAAACAACTTGTAGCTTCATTTTCGGTTGTTTAAAATTAGAATCAACTTGTAGTTTCATTCTTGGCTCGTTTGAGCCTGTAAACAACTGGTTGCTTCATTATTGGCTAGATTGAAGTTGGAAACAACTTGTAGCTTCATTCCAGACTCGTTTGAAGTTGAAAAGAACTTGTAGCTTCGTTTCGGTTGTTTAAAATTAGAACCAACTTGTAGTTGCATTCTTGACTCGTTTGAGCCCGGAACAACTTGTTGCTTATTATTGCTAGATTAAAGTTGGAACAACTTGTAGCTTCATTCCAGACTCGTTTGAGGTTGAAAACACTTGTAGCTTCATTTTCGGTTGTTTAAAGTAGAATCAACTTGTTTGTTTCATTCTTGGCTCGTTTGAGCCTGTAAATAATTGGTTGCTTCATTATTGGCTAGATTGAAGTTGGAAACAACTTGTAGCTTCATTCAGACTCGTTGAAGTTGAAAACAACTTGTAGCTTCCTTCTCGGTTGTTTAAAATTAGAATCAACTTGTAGTGTCATTCTTGGCTCGTTGAGCCTGTAAACAACTGGTTGCTTCATTATTGGCTATAGTGAAGTTGGAAACAACTTGTAGCTTCATTCCAGACTCGTTTGAGGTTGAAAACTTGTAGCTTCATTTTCGGTTGTTTAAATGAGAATCAACTTGTAGTTTCATTCTTGGCTCGTTTGAGCATGTAAACAACTTGTTGCTTCATTAGTGGCTAGATTGAAGTTGGAAACAACTTGTAGCTTCATTCCAGACTCGTTGAAGTTGAAAACAACTTGTAGCTTCATTTTCGGTTGTTTAAAATAAGAACCAACTTGTAGTTGCATTCTTGACCCGTTTGAGCCCGGAAAAAACTTGTTGCTTTATTATTGGCTAGATTAAAGTTGGAAACAACTTGTAGCTTCATATTAGACTCGTTTGAGGTTGAAAACAACTTGTACCTTTATTTTCGGTTGTTTAAAATGAGAATCAACTTGTAGTTTCATTCTTGGCTCGTTTGAGCCTGTAAACAACTTGTTGCTTCATTAGTGGCTAGACTGAAGTTGGAAACAACTTGTAGCTTCATTCCAGACTCGTTTGAAGTTGAAATAACCTTGTAGCTTCGTTTTCGGTTGTTTAAAATTAGAACCAACTTGTAGTTGCATTCTTGACTCGTTTGAGCCCAGAAACAACTTGTTGCTTTATTATTGGCTAGATTAAAGTTGGAAACAACTTGTAGCTTCATTCCAGACTCGTTTGCGGTTGAAAACAACTTGTAGCTTCATTTTCGGCTGTTTAAAATTAGAATCAACTTGTTGTTTCATTCTTGGCTCGTTTGAGCCTGTAAACAATTGGTTGCTTCTTTATTGGCTAGATTGAAGTTGGAAACAACTTGTAGCTTCATTCCAGACTCGTTTGAAGTTGAAAACAACTTGTAGCTTCCTTTTCGGTTGTTTAAAATTAGAATCAACTTGTAGTTTCATTCTTGGCTCGTTTGAGCATGTAAACAACTTGTTGCTTCATTAGTGGCTAGATCGAAGTTGGAAACAACTTGTAGCTTCATTCCAGACTCTTTTGAAGTTGAAAACAACTTGTAGCTTCGTTTTCGGTTGTTTAAAATTAGAACCAACTTGTAGTTTCATTCTTGGCTCGTTTGAGCCTGTAAACAACTGGTTGCTTCATTATTGGCTAGATTGAAGTTGGAAACAACTTGTAGCTTCATTCCAGACTCGTTGAGGTTGAAAACTTGTAGCTTCATTTTCGGTTGTTTAAAATGAGAATCAACTTGTAGTTTCATTCTTGGCTCGTTTGAGCCTGTAAACAACTTGTTGCTTCATTAGTGGCTAGATTGAAGTTGGAAACAACTTGTAGCTTCATTCCAGACTCGTTTGAAGTTGAAAACAACTTGTAGCTTCGTTTTCGGTTGTTTAAAATTAGAACCAACTTGTAGTTGCATTCTTGACTCGTTTGAGCCCGGAAAAACTTGTTGCTTTATTATTGGCTAGATTAAAGTTGGAAACAACTTGTAGCTTCATATTCAGACTCGTTTGAGGTTGAAAACAACTTGTAGCTTCATTTTCGGTTGTTTAAAAGAGAATCAACTTGTAGTTTCATTCTTGGCTCGGTTGAGCCTGTAAACAACTTGTTGCTTCATTAGTGGCTAGACTGAAGTTGGAAACAACTTGTAGCTTCATTCAGACTCGTTTGAAGTTGAAAACCTTGTAGCTTCGTTTTCGGTTGTTTAAAATTAGAACCAACTTGTAGTTGCATTCTTGACTCGTTTGAGCCCGAAAACAACTTGTTGCTTTATTATTGGCTAGATTAAAGTTGGAAACAATTTGTAGCTTCATTCCAGACTCGTTTGAGGTTGAAAACAACTTGTAGCTTCATTTTCGGTTGTTTAAAATTAGAATCAACTTGTAGTTTCATTCTTGGCTCGTTTGAGCCTGTAAACAACTTGTTGCTTCTTTATTGGCTAGATTGAAGTTGGAAACAACTTGTAGCTTCATTCCAGACTCGTTTGAAGTTGAAAACAACTTGTAGCTTCATTTTCGGTTGTTTAAAATTAGAATCAACTTGTAGTTTCATTCTTGGCTCGTTTGAGCCTGTAAACAACTTGTTGCTTCATTAGTGGCTAGATTGAAGTTGGAAACAACTTGTAGCTTCATTCCAGACTCGTTTGAAGTTGAAAACAACTTGTAGCTTCATTTTCGGTTGTTTAAAATTAGAACCAACTTGTAGTTGCATTCTTGACTCGTTTGAGCCCGGAAACAACTTGTTGCTTTATTATTGGCTAGATTAAAGTTGGAAACAACTTGTAGCTTCATTCCAGACTCGTTTGAGGTTGAAAACAACTTGTAGCTTCATTTTCGGTTGTTTAAAATTAGAATCAACTTGTAGTTTCATTCTTGGCTCGTTTGAGCCTGTAAACAACTTGTTGCTTTATTATTGGCTAGATTGAAGTTGGAAACAACTTGTAGCTTCATTTCGGTTGTTTAAAATTAGAATCAACTTGTAGTTTCATTCTTGACTCGTTTGAGCCTGTAAACAACTTGTTGCTTCATTATTGGCTAGATTGAAGTTGGAAACAACTTGTAGCTTCATTCCAGACTCGTTTGAAGTTGAAAACAACTTGTAGCTTCATTTTCGGTTGTTTAAAATTAGAACCAACTTGTAGTTTCATTCTTGACTCGTTTGAGCCTGTAAACAACTGGTTGCTTCATTATTGGCTAGATTGAAGTTGGAAACAACTTGTAGCTTCATTCCAGACTCGTTTGAAGTTGAAAACAACTTGTAGCTTCATTTTCGGTTGTTTAAAATTAGAATCAACTTGTAGTTTCATTCTGGACTCGTTTGAGCCTGTAAACAACTTGTTGCTTCATTACTGGCTAGATTGAAGTTGGAAACAACTTGTAGCTTCATTCCAGACTCGTTTGAAGTTGAAAACAACTTGTAGCTTCGTTTTCGGTTGTTTAAAATTAGAACCAACTTGTAGTTGCATTCTTGACTCGTTTGAGCCTGGAAACAACTTGTTGCTTTATTATTGGCTAGATTAAAGTTGGAAACAACTTGTAGCTTCATTCCAGACTCGTTTGAGGTTGAAAACAACTTGTAGCTTCATTTTCGGTTGTTTAAAATTAGAATCAACTTGTAGTTTCATTCTTGGCTCGTTTGAGCCTGTAAACAACTTGTTGCTTCATTATTGGCTAGATTGAAGTTGGAAACAACTTGTAGCTTCATTCCAGACTCGTTTGAAGTTGAAAACAACTTGTAGCTTCGTTTTCGGTTGTTTAAAATTAGAACCAACTTGTAGTTGCATTCTTGACTCGTTTGAGCCCGGAAACAACTTGTTGCTTTATTATTGGCTAGATTAAAATTGGAAACAACTTGTAGCTTCATTCCAGACTCGTTTGAGGTTGAAAACAACTTGTAGCTTCATTTTCGGTTGTTTAAAATTAGAATCAACTTGTAGTTTCATTCTTGGCTCGTTTGAGCCTGTAAACAACTTGTTGCTTCATTATTGGCTAGATTGAAGTTGGAAACAACTTGTAGCTTCATTCCAGACTCGTTTGAAGTTGAAAACAACTTGTAGCTTCGTTTTCGGTTGTTTAAAATTAGAATCAACTTGTAGTTTCATTCTTGGCTCGTTTGAGCCTGTAAACAACTTGTTGCTTCATTATTGGCTAGATTGAAGTTGGAAACAACTTGTAGCTTCATTCCAGACTCGTTTGAGGTTGAAAACAACTTGTAGCTTCATTTTCGGTTGTTTAAAATTAGAATCAACTTGTAGTTTCATTCTTGGCTCGTTTGAGCCTGTAAACAACTTGTTGCTTCATTAGTGGCTAGATTGAAGTTGGAAACAACTTGTAGCTTCATTCCAGACTCGTTTGAAGTTGAAAACAACTTGTAGCTTCATTTTCGGTTGTTTAAAATTAGAACCAACTTGTAGTTGCATTCTTGACTCGTTTGAGCCGGAAACAACTTGTTGCTTTATTATTGGCTAGATTAAAGTTGGAAACAACTTGTAGCTTCATTCCAGACTCGTTTGAGGTTGAAAACAACTTGTAGCTTCATTTTCGGTTGTTTAAAATGAGAATCAACTTGTAGTTTCATTCTTGGCTCGTTTGAGCCTGTAAACAACTTGTTGCTTCATTAGTGGCTAGATTGAAGTTGGAAACAACTTGTAGCTTCATTCCAGACTCGTTTGAAGTTGAAAACAACTTGTAGCTTCGTTTTCGGTTGTTTAAAATTAGAACCAACTTGTAGTTGCATTCTTGACTCGTTTGAGCCCGGAAACAACTTGTTGCTTTATTATTGGCTAGATTAAAGTTGGAAACAACTTGTAGCTTCATTCCAGACTCGTTTGAGGTTGAAAACAACTTGTAGCTTCATTTTCGGTTGTTTAAAATTAGAATCAACTTGTAGTTTCATTCTTGGCTCGTTTGAGCCTGTAAACAACTTGTTGCTTCATTATTGGCTAGATTGAAGTTGGAAACAACTTGTAGCTTCATTCCAGACTCGTTTGAAGTTGAAAACAACTTGTAGCTTCATTTTCGGTTGTTTAAAATTAGAATCAACTTGTAGTTTCATTCTTGGCTCGTTTGAGCCTGTAAACAACTTGTTGCTTCATTAGTGGCTAGATTGAAGTTGGAAACAACTTGTAGCTTCATTCCAGACTCGTTTGAAGTTGAAAACAACTTGTAGCTTCGTTTTCGGTTGTTTAAAATTAGAATCAACTTGTAGTTTCATTCTTGGCTCGTTTGAGCCTGTAAACAACTTGTTGCTTCATTATTGGCTAGATTGAAGTTGGAAACAACTTGTAGCTTCATTCCAGACTCGTTTGAGGTTGAAAACAACTTGTAGCTTCATTTTCGGTTGTTTAAAATTAGAATCAACTTGTAGTTTCATTCTTGACTCGTTTGAGCCTGTAAACAACTTGTTGCTTATTATTGGCTAGATTGAAGTTGGAAACAACTTGTAGCTTCATTCCAGACTCGTTTGAGGTTGAAAACAACTTGTAGCTTCATTTTCGGTTGTTTAAAATTAGAATCAACTTGTAGTTCATTCTGGACTCGTTTGAGCCTGTAAACAACTTGTTGCTTCATTACTGGCTAGATTGAAGTTGGAAACAACTTGTAGCTTCATTCCAGACTCGTTTGAAGTTGAAAACAACTTGTAGCTTCGTTTTCGGTTGTTTAAAATTAGAACCAACTTGTAGTTGCATTCCTGACTCGTTTGAGCCCGGAAACAACTTGTTGCTTTATTATTGGCTAGATTAAAGTTGGAAACAACTTGTAGCTTCATTCCAGACTCGTTTGAGGTTGAAAACAACTTGTAGCTTCATTTTCGGTTGTTTAAAATTAGAATCAACTTGTAGTTTCATTCTTGGCTCGTTTGAGCCTGTAAACAACTGTTGCTTCATTATTGGCTAGATTGAAGTTGGAAACAACTTGTAGCTTCATTCCAGACTCGTTTGAAGTTGAAAACAACTTGTAGCTTCGTTTTCGGTTGTTTAAAATTAGAACCAACTTGTAGTTGCATTCTTGACTCGTTTGAGCCCGGAAACAACTTGTTGCTTTATTATTGGCTAGATTAAAGTTGGAAACAACTTGTAGCTTCATTCCAGACTCGTTTGAGGTTGAAAACAACTTGTAGCTTCATTTTCGGTTGTTTAAAATTAGAATCAACTTGTAGTTTCATTCTTGGCTCGTTTGAGCCTGTAAACAACTGTTGCTTCATTATTGGCTAGATTGAAGTTGGAAACAACTTGTAGCTTCATTCCAGACTCGTTTGAAGTTGAAAACAACTTGTAGCTTCGTTTTCGGTTGTTTAAAATTAGAACCAACTTGTAGTTGCATTCTTGACTCGTTTGAGCCCGGAAACAACTTGTTGCTTTATTATTGGCTAGATTAAAGTTGGAAACAACTTGTAGCTTCATTCCAGACTCGTTTGAGGTTGAAAACAACTTGTAGCTTCATTTTCGGTTGTTTAAAATTAGAATCAACTTGTAGTTTCATTCTTGGCTCGTTTGAGCCTGTAAACAACTTGTTGCTTCATTATTGGCTAGATTGAAGTTGGAAACAACTTGTAGCTTCATTCCAGACTCGTTTGAAGTTGAAAACAACTTGTAGCTTCATTTTCGGTTGTTTAAAATTAGAATCAACTTGTAGTTTCATTCTGGACTGGTTTGAGCCTGTAAACAACTTGTTGCTTCATTATTGGCTAGATTGAAGTTGGAAACAACTTGTAGCTTCATTCCAGACTCGTTTGAAGTTGAAAACAACTTGTAGCTTCATTTTCGGTTGTTTAAAATTAGAATCAACTTGTAGTTTCATTCTTGGCTCGTTTGAGCCTGTAAACAACTTGTTGCTTCATTATTGGCTAGATTGAAGTTGGAAACAACTTGTAGCTTCATTCCAGACTCGTTTGAGGTTGAAAAACTTGTAGCTTCATTTTCGGTTGTTTAAAATTAGAATCAACTTGTAGTTTCATTCTTGACTCGTTTGAGCCTGTAAACAACTTGTTGCTTCATTATTGGCTAGATTGAAGTTGGAAACAACTTGTAGCTTCATTCCAGACTCGTTTGAAGTTGAAAACAACTTGTAGCTTCATTTTCGGTTGTTTAAAATTAGAACCAACTTGTAGTTTCATTCTTGACTCGTTTGAGCCTGTAAACAACTTGTTGCTTCATTATTGGCTAGATTGAAGTTGGAAACAACTTGTAGCTTCATTCCAGACTCGTTTGAAGTTGAAAACAACTTGTAGCTTCATTTTCGGTTGTTTAAAATTAGAATCAACTTGTAGTTCATTCTGGACTCGTTTGAGCCTGTAAACAACTTGTTGCTTCATTATTGGCTAGATTGAAGTTGGAAACAACTTGTAGCTTCATTCCAGACTCGTTTGAAGTTGAAAACAACTTGTAGCTTCATTTTCGGTTGTTTAAAATTAGAATCAACTTGTAGTTTCATTCTTGGCTCGTTTGAGCCTGTAAACAACTTGTTGCTTCATTATTGGCTAGATTGAAGTTGGAAACAACTTGTAGCTTCATTCCAGACTCGTTTGAGGTTGAAAACTTGTAGCTTCATTTTCGGTTGTTTAAAATTAGAATCAACTTGTAGTTTCATTCTTGACTCGTTTGAGCCTGTAAACAACTTGTTGCTTCATTATTGGCTAGATTGAAGTTGGAAACAACTTGTAGCTTCATTCCAGACTCGTTTGAAGTTGAAAACAACTTGTAGCTTCATTTTCGGTTGTTTAAAATTAGAATCAACTTGTAGTTTCATTCTTGACTCGTTTGAGCCTGTAAACAACTTGTTGCTTCATTATTGGCTAGATTGAAGTTGGAAACAACTTGTAGCTTCATTCCAGACTCGTTTGAAGTTGAAAACAACTTGTAGCTTCATTTTCGGTTGTTTAAAATTAGAATCAACTTGTAGTTCATTCTGGACTCGTTTGAGCCTGTAAACAACTTGTTGCTTCATTATTGGCTAGATTGAAGTTGGAAACAACTTGTAGCTTCATTCCAGACTCGTTTGAGGTTGAAAACAACTTGTAGCTTCATTTTCGGTTGTTTAAAATTAGAATCAACTTGTAGTTTCATTCTTGGCTCGTTTGAGCCTGTAAACAACTTGTTGCTTCATTATTGGCTAGATTGAAGTTGGAAACAACTTGTAGCTTCATTCCAGACTCGTTTGAAGTTGAAAACAACTTGTAGCTTCGTTTTCGGTTGTTTAAAATTAGAACCAACTTGTAGTTGCATTCTTGACTCGTTTGAGCCCGGAAACAACTTGTTGCTTTATTATTGGCTAGATTAAGTTGGAAACAACTTGTAGCTTCATTCCAGACTCGTTTGAGGTTGAAAACAACTTGTAGCTTCATTTTCGGTTGTTTAAAATTAGAATCAACTTGTAGTTTCATTCTTGGCTCGTTTGAGCCTGTAAACAATTGGTTGCTTCATTATTGGCTAGATTGAAGTTGGAAACAACTTGTAGCTTCATTCCAGACTCGTTTGAAGTTGAAAACAACTTGTAGCTTCTTTTCGGTTGTTTAAAATTAGAATCAACTTGTAGTTTCATTCTTGGCTCGTTTGAGCCTGTAAACAACTGTTGCTTCATTATTGGCTAGATTGAAGTTGGAAACAACTTGTAGCTTCATTCCAGACTCGTTTGAGTTGAAAAAACTTGTAGCTTCATTTTCGGTTGTTTAAAATTAGAATCAACTTGTAGTTTCATTCTTGGCTCGTTTGAGCCTGTAAACAACTTGTTGCTTCATTATTGGCTAGATTGAAGTTGGAAACAACTTGTAGCTTCATTCCAGACTCGTTTGAAGTTGAAAACAACTTGTAGCTTCGTTTTCGGTTGTTTAAAATTAGAACCAACTTGTAGTTGCATTCTTGACTCGTTTGAGCCCGAAACAACTTGTTGCTTATTATTGGCTAGATTAAAGTTGGAAACAACTTGTAGCTTCATTCCAGACTCGTTTGAGGTTGAAAACAACTTGTAGCTTCATTTTCGGTTGTTTAAAATTAGAATCAACTTGTAGTTTCATTCTTGGCTCGTTTGAGCCTGTAAACAACTTGTTGCTTCATTAGTGGCTAGATTGAAGTTGGAAACAACTTGTAGCTTCATTCCAGACTCGTTTGAAGTTGAAAAACTTGTAGCTTCGTTTTCGGTTGTTTAAAATTAGAACCAACTTGTAGTTGCATTCTTGACTCGTTTGAGCCCGGAAACAACTTGTTGCTTTATTATTGGCAAGATTAAAGTTGGAAACAACTTGTAGCTTCATTCCAGACTCGTTTGAGGTTGAAAACAACTTGTAGCTTCATTCCAGACTCGTTGAAGTTGAAAACAACTTGTAGCTTCATTTTCGGTTGTTTAAAATTAGAATCAACTTGTAGTTTCATTCTGGACTCGTTTGAGCCTGTAAACAACTTGTTGCTTCATTATTGGCTAGATTGAAGTTGGAAACAACTTGTAGCTTCATTCCAGACTCGTTTGAAGTTGAAAACAACTTGTAGCTTCTTTTCGGTTGTTTAAAATTAGAATCAACTTGTAGTTTCATTCTTGGCTCGTTTGAGCCTGTAAACAACTGGTTGCTTCATTATTGGCTAGATTGAAGTTGGAAACAACTTGTAGCTTCATTCCAGACTCGTTTGAGGTTGAAAACTTGTAGCTTCATTTTCGGTTGTTTAAAATTAGAATCAACTTGTAGTTTCATTCTTGGCTCGTTTGAGCCTGTAAACAACTTGTTGCTTCATTAGTGGCTAGATTGAAGTTGGAAACAACTTGTAGCTTCATTCCAGACTCGTTTGAAGTTGAAAACAACTTGTAGCTTCGTTTTCGGTTGTTTAAAATTAGAACCAACTTGTAGTTGCATTCTTGACTCGTTTGAGCCCGGAAACAACTTGTTGCTTTATTATTGGCTAGATTAAAGTTGGAAACAACTTGTAGCTTCATTCCAGACTCGTTTGAGGTTGAAAACAACTTGTAGCTTCATTTTCGGTTGTTTAAAATTAGAATCAACTTGTAGTTTCATTCTTGGCTCGTTTGAGCCTGTAAACAACTGGTTGCTTCATTATTGGCTAGATTGAAGTTGGAAACAACTTGTAGCTTCATTCCAGACTCGTTTGAAGTTGAAAACAACTTGTAGCTTCATTTTCGGTTGTTTAAAATTAGAATCAACTTGTAGTTTCATTCTTGACTCGTTTGAGCCGGAAACAACTTGTTGCTTTATTATTGGCTAGATTAAAGTTGGAAACAACTTGTAGCTTCATTCCAGACTCGTTTGAAGCTGAAAACAACTTGTAGCTTGTTTTCGGTTGTTTAAAATTAGAACCAACTTGTAGTTGCATTCTGACTCGTTTGAGCCCGGAAACAACTTGTTGCTTTATTATTGGCTAGATTAAAGTTGGAAACAACTTGTAGCTTCATTCCAGACTCGTTTGAGGTTGAAAACAACTTGTAGCTTCATTTTCGGTTGTTTAAAATTAGAATCAACTTGTAGTTTCATTCTTGGCTCGTTTGAGCCTGTAAACAACTGGTTGCTTCATTATTGGCTAGATTGAAGTTGGAAACAACTTGTAGCTTCATTCCAGACTCGTTTGAAGTTGAAAACAACTTGTAGCTTCGTTTTCGGTTGTTTAAAATTAGAACCAACTTGTAGTTGCATTCTTGACTCGTTTGAGCCCGAAACAACTTGTTGCTTTATTATTGGCTAGATTAAAGTTGGAAACAATTTGTAACTTCATTCCAGACTCGTTTGAGGTTGAAAACAACTTGTAGCTTCATTTTCGGTTGTTTAAAATTAGAATCAACTTGTAGTTTCATTCTTGGCTCGTTTGAGCCTGTAAACAATTGGTTGCTTCATTATTGGCTAGATTGAAGTTGGAAACAACTTGTAGCTTCATTCCAGACTCGTTTGAAGTTGAAAACAACTTGTAGCTTCCTTTTCGGTTGTTTAAAATTAGAACCAACTTGTAGTTGCATTCTTGACCGTTTGAGCCCGGAAACAACTTGTTGCTTTATTATTGGCTAGATTAAAGTTGGAAACAACTTGTAGCTTCATTCCAGACTCGTTTGAGGTTGAAAACAACTTGTAGCTTCATTTTCGGTTGTTTAAAATTAGAATCAACTTGTAGTTTCATTCTTGGCTCGTTTGAGCCTGTAAACAACTGGTTGCTTCATTATTGGCTAGATTGAAGTTGGAAACAACTTGTAGCTTCATTCCAGACTCGTTTGAAGTTGAAAACAACTTGTAGCTTCATTTTCGGTTGTTTAAAATTAGAATCAACTTGTAGCTTCATTCTGGACTCGTTTAAGCCTGTAAACAACTTGTTGCTTCATTACTGGCTAGACTGAAGTTGGAAACAACTTGTAGCTTCATTCCAGACTCGTTTGAAGTTGAAAACAACTTGTAGCTTCGTTTTCGGTTGTTTAATATTAGAACCAACTTGTAGTTGCATTCTTGACTCGTTTGAGCCCGGAAACAACTTGTTGCTTTATTATTGGCTAGATTAAAGTTGGAAACAACTTGTAGCTTCATTCCAGACTCGTTTGAGGTTGAAAACAACTTGTAGCTTCATTTTCGGTTGTTTAAAATTAGAATCAACTTGTAGTTTCATTCTTGGCTCGTTTGAGCCTGTAAACAACTTGTTGCTTCATTAGTGGCTAGATTGAAGTTGGAAACAACTTGTAGCTTCATTCCAGACTCGTTTGAAGTTGAAAAAACTTGTAGCTTCGTTTTCGGTTGTTTAAAATTAGAACCAACTTGTAGTTGCATTCTTGACTCGTTTGAGCCCGGAAACAACTTGTTGCTTTATTATTGGCTAGATTAAAGTTGGAAACAACTTGTAGCTTCATTCAGACTCGTTTGAGGTTGAAAACAACTTGTAGCTTCATTCCAGACTCGTTTGAAGTTGAAAACAACTTGTAGCTTCATTTTCGGTTGTTTAAAATTAGAATCAACTTGTAGTTTCATTCTGGACTCGTTTGAGCCTGTAAACAACTTGTTGCTTCATTATTGGCTAGATTGAAGTTGGAAACAACTTGTAGCTTCATTCCAGACTCGTTTGAAGTTGAAAACAACTTGTAGCTTCTTTTCGGTTGTTTAAAATTAGAATCAACTTGTAGTTTCATTCTTGGCTCGTTTGAGCCTGTAAACAACTGTTGCTTCATTATTGGCTAGATTGAAGTTGGAAACAACTTGTAGCTTCATTCCAGACTCGTTTGAGGTTGAAAACTTGTAGCTTCATTTTCGGTTGTTTAAAATAGAATCAACTTGTAGTTTCATTCTTGGCTCGTTTGAGCCTGTAAACAACTTGTTGCTTCATTAGTGGCTAGATTGAAGTTGGAAACAACTTGTAGCTTCATTCCAGACTCGTTTGAAGTTGAAAACAACTTGTAGCTTCGTTTTCGGTTGTTTAAAATTAGAACCAACTTGTAGTTGCATTCTTGACTCGTTTGAGCCCGGAAACAACTTGTTGCTTTATTATTGGCTAGATTAAAGTTGGAAACAACTTGTAGCTTCATTCCAGACTCGTTTGAGGTTGAAAACAACTTGTAGCTTCATTTTCGGTTGTTTAAAATTAGAATCAACTTGTAGTTTCATTCTTGGCTCGTTTGAGCCTGTAAACAACTTGTTGCTTCATTATTGGCTAGATTGAAGTTGGAAACAACTTGTAGCTTCATTCCAGACTCGTTTGAAGTTGAAAACAACTTGTAGCTTCGTTTTCGGTTGTTTAAAATTAGAACCAACTTGTAGTTGCATTCTTGACTCGTTTGAGCCCGGAAACAACTTGTTGCTTCATTATTGGCTAGATTGAAGTTGGAAACAACTTGTAGCTTCATTCCAGACTCGTTTGAGGTTGAAAACAACTTGTAGCTTCATTTTCGGTTGTTTAAAATTAGAATCAACTTGTAGTTTCATTCTGGACTCGTTTGAGCCTGTAAACAACTTGTTGCTTCATTATTGGCTAGATTGAAGTTGGAAACAACTTGTAGCTTCATTCCAGACTCGTTTGAAGTTGAAAACAACTTGTAGCTTCGTTTTCGGTTGTTTAAAATTAGAACCAACTTGTAGTTGCATTCTTGACTCGTTTGAGCCCGGAAACAACTTGTTGCTTTATTATTGGCTAGATTAAAGTTGGAAACAACTTGTAGCTTCATTCCAGACTCGTTTGAGGTTGAAAACAACTTGTAGCTTCATTTTCGGTTGTTTAAAATTAGAATCAACTTGTAGTTTCATTCTTGGCTCGTTTGAGCCTGTAAACAACTGGTTGCTTCATTATTGGCTAGATTGAAGTTGGAAACAACTTGTAGCTTCATTCCAGACTCGTTTGAAGTTGAAAACAACTTGTAGCTTCGTTTTCGGTTGTTTAAAATTAGAACCAACTTGTAGTTGCATTCTTGACTCGTTTGAGCCCGGAAACAACTTGTTGCTTTATTATTGGCTAGATTAAAGTTGGAAACAACTTGTAGCTTCATTCCAGACTCGTTTGAGGTTGAAAACAACTTGTAGCTTCATTTTCGGTTGTTTAAAATTAGAATCAACTTGTGTTTCATTCTTGGCTCGTTTGAGCCTGTAAACAATTGGTTGCTTCATTATTGGCTAGATTGAAGTTGGAAACAACTTGTAGCTTCATTCCAGACTCGTTTGAAGTTGAAAACAACTTGTAGCTTCTTTTCGGTTGTTTAAAATTAGAACCAACTTGTAGTTGCATTCTTGACTCGTTTGAGCCCGGAAACAACTTGTTGCTTTATTATTGGCTAGATTAAAGTTGGAAACAACTTGTAGCTTCATTCCAGACTCGTTTGAGGTTGAAAACAACTTGTAGCTTCATTTTCGGTTGTTTAAAATTAGAATCAACTTGTAGTTTCATTCTTGGCTCGTTTGAGCCTGTAAACAACTTGTTGCTTCATTATTGGCTAGATTGAAGTTGGAAACAACTTGTAGCTTCATTCCAGACTCGTTTGAAGTTGAAAACAACTTGTAGCTTCATTTTCGGTTGTTTAAAATTAGAATCAACTTGTAGTTTCATTCTGGACTCGTTTGAGCCTGTAAACAACTTGTTGCTTCATTACTGGCTAGATTGAAGTTGGAAACAACTTGTAGCTTCATTCCAGACTCGTTTGAAGTTGAAAACAACTTGTAGCTTCGTTTTCGGTTGTTTAAAATTAGAACCAACTTGTAGTTGCATTCTTGACTCGTTTGAGCCCGGAAACAACTTGTTGCTTTATTATTGGCTAGATTAAAGTTGGAAACAACTTGTAGCTTCATTCCAGACTCGTTTGAGGTTGAAAACAACTTGTAGCTTCATTTTCGGTTGTTTAAAATTAGAATCAACTTGTAGTTTCATTCTTGGCTCGTTTGAGCCTGTAAACAACTTGTTGCTTCATTAGTGGCTAGATTGAAGTTGGAAACAACTTGTAGCTTCATTCCAGACTCGTTTGAAGTTGAAAACAACTTGTAGCTTCGTTTTCGTTTGTTTAAAATTAGAACCAACTTGTAGTTGCATTCTTGACTCGTTTGAGCCCGGAAACAACTTGTTGCTTTATTATTGGCTAGATTAAAGTTGGAAACAACTTGTAGCTTCATTCCAGACTCGTTTGAGGTTGAAAACAACTTGTAGCTTCATTCCAGACTCGTTTGAAGTTTGAAAACAACTTGTAGCTTCATTTTCGGTTGTTTAAAATTAGAATCAACTTGTAGTTTCATTCTGGACTCGTTTAGCCTGTAAACAACTTGTTGCTTCATTATTGGCTAGATTGAAGTTGGAAACAACTTGTAGCTTCATTCCAGACTCGTTTGAAGTTGAAAACAACTTGTAGCTTCATTTTCGGTTGTTTAAAATTAGAATCAACTTGTAGTTTCATTCTTGGCTCGTTTGAGCCTGTAAACAACTGGTTGCTTCATTATTGGCTAGATTGAAGTTGGAAACAACTTGTAGCTTCATTCCAGACTCGTTTGAGGTTGAAAACTTGTAGCTTCATTTTCGGTTGTTTAAAATTAGAATCAACTTGTAGTTTCATTCTTGGCTCGTTTGAGCCTGTAAACAACTTGTTGCTTCATTATTGGCTAGATTGAAGTTGGAAACAACTTGTAGCTTCATTCCAGACTCGTTTGAAGTTGAAAACAACTTGTAGCTTCGTTTTCGGTTGTTTAAAATTAGAACCAACTTGTAGTTGCATTCTTGACTCGTTTGAGCCCGGAAACAACTTGTTGCTTTATTATTGGCTAGATTAAAGTTGGAAACAACTTGTAGCTTCATTCCAGACTCGTTTGAGGTTGAAAACAACTTGTAGCTTCATTTTCGGTTGTTTAAAATTAGAATCAACTTGTAGTTTCATTCTTGGCTCGTTTGAGCCTGTAAACAACTTGTTGCTTCATTATTGGCTAGATTGAAGTTGGAAACAACTTGTAGCTTCATTCCAGACTCGTTTGAAGTTGAAAACAACTTGTAGCTTCGTTTTCGGTTGTTTAAAATTAGAACCAACTTGTAGTTGCATTCTTGACTCGTTTGAGCCCGGAAACAACTTGTTGCTTCATTATTGGCTAGATTGAAGTTGGAAACAACTTGTAGCTTCATTCCAGACTCGTTTGAGGTTGAAAACAACTTGTAGCTTCATTTTCGGTTGTTTAAAATTAGAATCAACTTGTAGCTTCATTCTGGACTCGTTTGAGCCTGTAAACAACTTGTTGCTTCATTATTGGCTAGACTGAAGTTGGAAACAACTTGTAGCTTCATTCCAGACTCGTTTGAAGTTGAAAACAACTTGTAGCTCCGTTTTCGGTTGTTTAAAATTAGAACCAACTTGTAGTTGCATTCTTGACTCGTTTGAGCCCGGAAACAACTTGTTGCTTTATTATTGGCTAGATTAAAGTTGGAAACAACTTGTAGCTTCATTCCAGACTCGTTTGAGGTTGAAAACAACTTGTAGCTTCATTTTCGGTTGTTTAAAATTAGAATCAACTTGTAGTTTCATTCTTGGCTCGTTTGAGCCTGTAAACAACTGGTTGCTTCATTATTGGCTAGATTGAAGTTGGAAACAACTTGTAGCTTCATTCCAGACTCGTTTGAAGTTGAAAACAACTTGTAGCTTCGTTTTCGGTTGTTTAAAATTAGAACCAACTTGTAGTTGCATTCTTGACTCGTTTGAGCCCGGAAACAACTTGTTGCTTTATTATTGGCTAGATTAAAGTTGGAAACAACTTGTAGCTTCATTCCAGACTCGTTTGAGGTTGAAAACAACTTGTAGCTTCATTTTCGGTTGTTTAAAATTAGAATCAACTTGTAGTTTCATTCTTGGCTCGTTTGAGCCTGTAAACAACTTGTTGCTTCATTATTGGCTAGATTGAAGTTGGAAACAACTTGTAGCTTCATTCCAGACTCGTTTGAAGTTGAAAACAACTTGTAGCTTCCTTTTCGGTTGTTTAAAATTAGAACCAACTTGTAGTTGCATTCTTGACTCGTTTGAGCCCGGAAACAACTTGTTGCTTTATTATTGGCTAGATTGAAGTTGGAAACAACTTGTAGCTTCATTCCAGACTCGTTTGAGGTTGAAAACAACTTGTAGCTTCATTTTCGGTTGTTTAAAATTAGAATCAACTTGTAGTTTCATTCTTGGCTCGTTTGAGCCTGTAAACAACTTGTTGCTTCATTATTGGCTAGATTGAAGTTGGAAACAACTTGTAGCTTCATTCAGACTCGTTTGAAGTTGAAAACAACTTGTAGCTTCATTTTCGGTTGTTTAAAATTAGAATCAACTTGTAGTTTCATTCTGGACTCGTTTGAGCCTGTAAACAACTTGTTGCTTCATTATTGGCTAGATTGAAGTTGGAAACAACTTGTAGCTTCATTCCAGACTCGTTTGAAGTTGAAAACAACTTGTAGCTTCGTTTTCGGTTGTTTAAAATTAGAACCAACTTGTAGTTTGCATTCTTGACTCGTTTGAGCCGGAAAAAACTTGTTGCTTTATTATTGGCTAGATTAAAGTTGGAAACAACTTGTAGCTTCATTCCAGACTCGTTTGAGGTTGAAAACAACTTGTAGCTTCATTCCAGACTCGTTTGAAGTTGAAACAACTTGTAGCTTCATTTTCGGTTGTTAAAATTAGAATCAACTTGTAGTTTCATTCTGGACTGTTTGAGCCTGTAAACAACTTGTTGCTTCATTATTGGCTAGATTGAAGTTGGAAACAACTTGTAGCTTCATTCCAGACTCGTTTGAAGTTGAAAACAACTTGTAGCTTCATTTTCGGTTGTTTAAAATTAGAATCAACTTGTAGTTTCATTCTTGACTCGTTTGAGCCTGTAAACAACTTGTTGCTTCATTATTGGCTAGATTGAAGTTGGAAACAACTTGTAGCTTCATTCCAGACTCGTTTGAGGTTGAAAAACTTGTAGCTTCATTTTCGGTTGTTTAAAATTAGAATCAACTTGTAGTTTCATTCTGGCTCGTTTGAGCCTGTAAACAACTTGTTGCTTCATTAGTGGCTAGATTGAAGTTGGAAACAACTTGTAGCTTCATTCCAGACTCGTTTGAAGTTGAAAACAACTTGTAGCTTCGTTTTCGGTTGTTTAAAATTAGAACCAACTTGTAGTTGCATTCTGACTCGTTTGAGCCCGGAAACAACTTGTTGCTTTATTATTGGCTAGATTAAAGTTGGAAACAACTTGTAGCTTCATTCCAGACTCGTTTGAGGTTGAAAACAACTTGTAGCTTCATTTTCGGTTGTTTAAAATTAGAATCAACTTGTAGTTTCATTCTTGGCTCGTTTGAGCCTGTAAACAACTGTTGCTTCATTATTGGCTAGATTGAAGTTGGAAACAACTTGTAGCTTCATTCCAGACTCGTTTGAAGTTGAAAACAACTTGTAGCTTCGTTTTCGGTTGTTTAAAATTAGAACCAACTTGTAGTTGCATTCTTGACTCGTTTGAGCCCGGAAACAACTTGTTGCTTTATTATTGGCTAGATTAAAGTTGGAAACAACTTGTAGCTTCATTCCAGACTCGTTTGAGGTTGAAAACAACTTGTAGCTTCATTTTCGGTTGTTTAAAATTAGAACCAACTTGTAGTTTCATTCTTGGCTCGTTTGAGCCCGGTAAACAACTTGTTGCTTCATTATTGGCTAGATTGAAGTTGGAAACAACTTGTAGCTTCATTCCAGACTCGTTTGAAGTTGAAAACAACTTGTAGCTTCATTCCAGACTCGTTTGAAGTTGAAAACAACTTGTAGCTTCATTTTCGGTTGTTTAAAATTAGAATCAACTTGTAGTTCATTCTGGACTCGTTTGAGCCTGGTAAACAACTTGTTGCTTCATTATTGGCTAGATTGAAGTTGGAAACAACTTGTAGCTTCATTCCAGACTCGTTTGAAGTTGAAAACAACTTGTAGCTTCATTTTCGGTTGTTTAAAATTAGAATCAACTTGTAGTTTCATTCTTGACTCGTTTGAGCCTTAAACAACTGGTTGCTTCATTATTGGCTATATTGAACTTGGAACAACTTGTAGCTTATTCCAGGCTCGTTTGAGGTTGAAAACTTGTAGCTTCATTTTCGGTGTTTAAAATTAGAATCAACTTGTAGCTTCATTCTGGACTGGTTTAAGCCTGTAAACAACTTGTTGCTTCATTACTAGCTAGACTGAAGTTGGAAACAACTTGTAGCTTCATTCCAGACTCGTTTGAAGCTGAAAACAACTTGTAGCTTTGTTTTCAGTGTTTAAAATTAGAACCAAGCTGTAGTTGCATTTCTGCCTCGGTTGAGCCCTGAACAACTTGTTGCTTATTATTGGCTGGATTAAAGTTGAAACAACTTGTAGCTTCATTCCCGACTCATTGAGGTTGAAACAACTTGTAGATTCATTTTCGGTTGTTTAAAATTAGAATCAACTTTAGTTTCATTCTTGGCTCGTTTGAGCCTGTAAACAACTGGTTGCTCATTATTTGCTAGATTGAAGTTGGAAACAACTTGTAGCTCATTCCAGACTCGTTTGAAGTTGAAAAGAACTTGTAGCTTCGTTTTCGGTTGTTTAAAATTAGAACCAACTTGTAGTTGCATTCTTGACTCGTTTGAGCCCGGAAACAACTTGTTGCTTTATTATTGGCTAGATTAAAATTGGAAACAACTTGTAGCTTCATTCCAGACTCGTTTGAGGTTGAAAAGAACTTGTAGCTTCGTTTTCGGTTGTTTAAAATTAGAACCAACTTGTAGTTGCATTCTTGACTCGTTTGAGCCCGGAAACAACTTGTTGCTTTATTATTGGCAAGATTAAAGTTGGAAACAACTTGTAGCTTCATTCCAGACTCGTTTGAGGTTGAAAACAACTTGTAGCTTCATTCCAGACTCGTTCGAAGTTGAAAACAACTTGTAGCTTCATTTTCGGTTGTTTAAAATTAGAATCAACATGTAGTTTCATTCTGGACTGGTTTAAGCCTGTAAACAACTTGTTGCTTCATTATTGGCTAGATTGAAGTGGGAAACAACTTGTAGCTTCATTCCAGACTCGTTTGAAGTTGAAAACAACTTGTAGCTTCCTTTTCGGTTGTTTAAAATTAGAATCAACTTGTAGTTTCATTCTTGACTCGTTTGAGCCTGTAAACAACTGGTTGCTTCATTATTGGCTATATTGAACTTGGAAACAACTTGTAGCTTCATTCCAGGCTCGTTTGAGGTTGAAAACTTGTAGCTTCATTTCGGTTGTTTAAAATTAGAATCAACTTGTAGCTTCATTCTGGACTGGTTTAAGCCTGTAAACAACTTGTTGCTTCATTACTAGCTAGACTGAAGTTGGAAACAACTTGTAGCTTCATTCCAGACTCGTTTGAAGCTGAAAACAACTTGTAGCTTTGTTTTCAGTTGTTTAAAATTAGAACCAAGCTGTAGTTGCATTTCTGCCTCGTTTGAGCCCGGAAACAACTTGTTGCTTTATTATTGGCTGGATTAAAGTTGGAAACAACTTGTAGCTTCATTCCCGACTCATTTGAGGTTGAAAACAACTTGTAGATTCATTTTCGGTTGTTAAAATTAGAATCAACTTGTAGTTTCATTCTTGGCTCGTTTGAGCCTGTAAACAACTGGTTGCTCATTATTTGCTAGATTGAAGTTGGAAACAACTTGTAGCTTCATTCCAGACTCGTTTGAAGTTGAAAAGAACTTGTAGCTCGTTTCGGTTGTTTAAAATTAGAACCAACTTGTAGTTGCATTCTTGACTCGTTTGAGCCCGGAAACAACTTGTTGCTTTATTATGGCTAGATTAAAATTGGAAACAACTGTAGCTTCATTCTAGACTCGTTTGAGGTTGAAAACAACTTGTAGCTTCATTTTCGGTTGTTTAAAATTAGAATCAACTTGTTGTTTCATTCTTGGCTCGTTTGAGCCTGTAAACAATCGGTTGCTTCATTATTGGCTAGATTGAAGTTGGAAACAACTTGTAGCTTCATTCTAGACTCGTTTGAAGTTGAAAACAACTTGTAGCTTCCTTTTCGGTTGTTTAAAATTAGAACCAACTTGTAGTTGCATTCTTGACCCGTTTGAGCCCGGAAACAACTTGTTGCTTTATTATTGGCTAGATTAAAGTTGGAAACAACTTGTAGCTTCATTCCAGACTCGTTTGAGGTTGAAAACAACTTTTAGCTTCATTTTCGGTTGTTTAAAATTAGAATCAACGTGTAGTTTCATTCTTGGCTCGTTTGAGCTTGTAACAACTGGTTGCTTCATTATTGGCTAGATTGAAGTTGGAAACAACTTGTAGCTTCATTTCAGACTCGTTTGAAGTTGAAAACAACTTGTAGCTTCATTTTCGGTTTAAAATTAGAATCAACTTGTAGCTTCATTCTGGACTGGTTTAAGCCTGTAAACAACTTGTTGCTTCATTACTAGCTAGACTGAAGTTGGAAACAACTTGTAGCTTCATTCAGACTCGTTTGAAGTTGAAAACAACTTGTAGCTTCGTTTTCGGTTGTTTAAAATTGGAACCAACTTGTAGTTGCATTCTTGACTCGTTTGAGCCGGAAACAACTTGTTGCTTTATTATTGGCTAGATTAAAGTTGAAACCACTTGTAGCTTCATTCCAGACTCGTTTGAGGTTGAAACAACTTGTAGCTTCGTTTTCGGTTGTTTAAAATTAGAACCAACTTGTAGTTGCATTCTTGACTCGTTTGAGCCCGGAAAAAACTTGTTGCTTTATTATTGGCTAGATTAAAGTTGGAAACAACTTGTAGCTTCATTCCAGACTCGTTTGAGGTTGAAAACAACTTGTAGCTTCATTTTCGGTTGTTTAAATGAGAATCAACTTGTAGTTTCATTCTTAGCTCGTTTGAGCCTGTAAACAACTTGTTGCTTCATTAGTGGCTAGATTGAAGTTGGAAACAACTTGTAGCTTCATTCCAGACTCGTTTGAAGTTGAAATAACCATGTAGCTTCGTTTTCGTTTGTTTAAAATTAGAACCAACTTGTAGTTGCATTCTTGACTCGTTTGAGCCCGGAAACAACTTGTTGCTTTATTATTGGCAAGATTAAAGTTGGAAACAACTTGTAGCTTCATTCCAGACTCGTTTGAGGTTGAAAACAACTTGTAGCTTCATTCCAGACTCGTTCGAAGTTGAAAACAACTTGTAGCTTCATTTCGGTTGTTTAAAATTAGAATCAACATGTAGTTTCATTCTGGACTGGTTTAAGCCTGTAAACAACTTGTTGCTTCATTATTGGCTAGATTGAAGTGGGAAACAACTTGTAGCTTCATTCCAGACTCGTTTGAAGTTGAAAACAACTTGTAGCTTCCTTTTCGGTTGTTTAAAATTAGAATCAACTTGTAGTTTCATTCTTTGCTCGTTTGAGCCTGTAAACAACTGGTTGCTTCATTATTGGCTATATTGAACTTGGAAACAACTTGTAGCTTCATTCCAGGCTCGTTTGAGGTTGAAAACTTGTAGCTTCATTTTCGGTTGTTTAAAATTAGAATCAACTTGTAGCTTCATTCTGGACTGGTTTAAGCCTGTAACAACTTGTTGCTTCATTACTAGCTAGACTGAAGTTGGAAACAACTTGTAGCTTCATTCCAGACTCGTTTGAAGCTGAAAACAACTTGTAGCTTTGTTTTCAGTTGTTTAAAATTAGAACCAAGCTGTAGTTGCATTCCTGCCTCGTTTGAGCCCGGAAACAACTTGTTGCTTTATTATTGGCTGGATTAAAGTTGGAAACAACTTGTAGCTTCATTCCCGACTCATTTGAGGTTGAAAACAACTTGTAGCTTCATTTTCGGTTGTTTAAAATTAGAATCAACTTGTAGTTTCATTCTTGGCACGTTTGAGCCTGTAACAACTGGTTGCTTCATTATTTGCTAGATTGAAGTTGGAAACAACTTGTAGCTTCATTCCAGACTCGTTTGAAGTTGAAAAGAACTTGTAGCTTCGTTTTCGGTTGTTTAAAATTAGAACCAACTTGTAGTTGCATTCTTGACTCGTTTGAGCCGGAAACAACTTGTTGCTTTATTATTGGCTAGATTAAAATTGGAAACAACTTGTAGCTTCATTCCAGACTCGTTTAAGGTGAAAACAACTTGTAGCTTCATTTCGGTTGTTTAAAATTAGAATCAACTTGTTGTTTCATTCTGGCTCGTTTGAGCCTGTAAACAATTGGTTGCTTCATTATTAGCTAGATTGAAGTTGGAAACAACTTGTAGCTTCATTCTAGACTCGTTTGAAGTTGAAAACAACTTGTAGCTTCCTTTTCGGTTGTTTAAAATAAGAACCAACTTGTAGTTGCATTCTTGACCCGTTTGAGCCCGAAAACAACTTGTTGCTTTATTATTGGCTAGATTAAAGTTGGAAACAACTTGTAGCTTCATTCCAGACTCGTTGGAGGTTGAAAACAACTTTTAGCTTCATTTTGAGTTGTTTAAAATTAGAATCAACTTGTAGTTTCATTCTTGGCTCGTTTGAGCCTGTAAACAACTGGCTGCTTCATTATTGGCTAGATTGAAGTTGGAAACAACTTGTAGCTTCATTTCAGACTCGTTTAAAGTTGAAAACAACTTGTAGCTTCATTTTCGGTTGTTTAAAATTAGAATCAACTTGTAGCTTCATTCTGGACTGGTTTAAGCCTGTAAACAACTTGTTGCTTCATTACTAGCTAGACTGAAGTTGGAAACAACTTGTAGCTTCATTCCAGACTCGTTTGAAGTTGAAAACAACTTGTACCTTCGTTTTCGGTTGTTTAAAATTGGAACCAACTTGTAGTTGCATTCTTGACTCGTTTGAGGCCGGAAACAACTTGTTGCTTTATTATTGGCTAGATTAAAGTTGGAAACCACTTGTAGCTTCATTCCAGACTCGTTTGAGGTTGAAAACAACTTGTAGCTTCGTTTTCGGTTGTTTAAAATTAGAACCAACTTGTAGTTGCATTCTTGACTCGTTTGAGCCCGGAAACAACTTGTTGCTTTATTATTGGCTAGATTAAAGTTAGAAACAACTTGTAGCTTCATTCCAGACTCGTTTGAGGTTGAAAACAACTTGTAGCTTCATTTACGGTTGTTTAAAATGAGAATTAACTTGTAGTTTCATTCTTGGCTCGTTTGAGCCTGTAAACAACTTGTTGCTTCTTTAGTGGCTAGATTGAAGTTGGAAACACTGTAGCTTCATTCCAGACTCGTTTGAAGTTGAAAAAACTTATAGCTTCGTTTTCGGTTGTTTAAAATTAGAACCAACTTGTAGTTGCATTCTTGACTCGTTTGAGCCCGGAAACAAATTGTTGCTTTATTATTGGCTAGATTAAAGTTAGAAACAACTTGTATCTTCATTCCAGACTCGTTTGAGGTTGAAAACAACTTGTAGCTTCATTTACGGTTTTTTAAAATGAGAATTAACTTGTAGTTTCATTCTTGGCTCGTTTGAGCCTGTAAACACTTGTTGCTTCATTAGTGGCTAGACTGAAGTTGGAAACAACTTGTAGCTTCATTCCAGACTCGTTTGAAGTTGAAATAACCTTGTAGCTTCGTTTTCGTTTGTTTAAATTAGAACCAACTTGTAGTTGCATTCTTGACCCGTTTGAGCCCGGAAACAACTTGTTGCTTTTTTATTGGCTAGATTAAAGTTGGAAACAACTTGTAGCTTCATTCCAGACTCGTTTGAGGTTGAAAACAACTTGTAGCTTCATTTCGGTTGTTTAAAATTAGAATCAACTTGTAGTTTCATTCTTGGCTCGTTTGAGCCTGTAAACAACTGGTTGCTTCATTATTGGCTAGATTGAAGTTGGAAACAACTTGTAGCTTCATTTCAGACTCGTTTGAAGTTGAAAACAACTTGTAGCTTTATTTTCGGTTGTTTAAAATTAGAATCAACTTGTTGTTTCATTCTTGGCTCGTTTGAGCCTGTAAACAATTGGTTGCTTCATTATTGGCTAGATTGAAGTTGGAAACAACTTGTAGCTTCATTCCAGACTCGTTTGAAGTTGAAATAACTTGTAGCTTCCTTTTCGGTTGTTTAAAATTAGAACCAACTTGTAGTTGCATTCTTGACCCGTTTGAGCCCGGAACAACTTGTTGCTTTATTATTGGCTAGATTAAAGTTGGAAACAACTTGTAGCTTCATTCCAGACTCGTTTGAGGTTGAAAACAACTTGTAGCTTCATTTTCGGTTGTTTAAAATTAGAATCAACTTGTAGTTTCATTCTTGGCTCGTTTGAGCCTGTAAACAACTGGTTGCTTCATTATTGGGTAGATTGAAGTTGGAAACAACTTGTAGCTTCATTTCAGACTCGTTTGATGTTGAAAACAACTTGTAGCTTCATTTTCGGTTGTTTAAAATTAGAATCAACTTGTAGCTTCATTCTGGACTGGTTCAAGCTTGTAAACAACTTGTTGCTTCATTACTCGCTAGACTGAAGTTGGAAACAACTTGTAGATTCATTCCAGACTCGTTTGAAGCTGAAAACAACTTGTAGCTTTGTTTTCAGTTGTTTAAAATTAGAACCAAGCTGTAGTTGCATTCCTGACTCGTTTGAGTCCGGAAACAACTTGTTGCTTTATTATTGGTTAGATTAAAGTTGGAAACAACTTGTAGTTTCATTCCCGACTCTTTTGAGGTTGAAAACAACTTGTAGCTTCATTTTCGGTTGTTTAAAATTAGAATCAACTTGTAGTTTCATTCTTAGCTCGTTTGAGCCTGTAAACAACTGGTTGCTTTATTATTGGCTAGATTGAAGTTGGAAACAACTTGTAGCTTCATTCCAGACTCGTTTGAAGTTGAAAAGAACTTGTAGCTTCGTTTTCGGTTGTTTAAAATTAGAACCAACTTGTAGTTACATTCTTGACTCGTTTGAGCCCGGAAGCCCGAAACAACTTGTTGCTTTATTATTGGCTAGATTAAAGTTGGAAACAACTTGTAGTTTCATTCCAGACTCGTTTGAGGTTGAAAACAACTTGTAGCTTCATTTTCGGTTGTTTAAAATTAGAAACAACTTGTTGTTTCATTCTTGGCTCGTTTGAGCCTGTAAACAATTGGTTGCTTCATTATTGGCTAGATTGAAGTTGGAAACAACTTGTAGCTTCATTCCAGACTCGTTTGAAGTTGAAAACAACTTGTAGCTTCCTTTTCGGTTGTTTAAAATTAGAACCAACTTGTAGTTGCATTCTTGACCCGTTTGAGCCGGAAACAACTTGTTGCTTTATTATTGGCTAGATTAAAGTTGGAAACAACTTGTAGCTTCATTCCAGACTCGTTTGAGGTTGAAAACAACTTTTATCTTCATTTTCGGTTGTTTAAAATTAGAATCAACTTGTAGTTTCATTCTTGGCTCGTTTGAGCCTGTAAACAACTGGTTGCTTCATTATTGGCTAGATTGAAGTTGGAAACAACTTGTAGCTTCATTTCAGACTCGTTTGAAGTTGAAAACAACTTGTAGCTTTATTTTCGGTTGTTTAAAATTAGAATCAACTTGTAGCTTCATTCTGGACTGGTTTAAGCCTGTAAACAACTTGTTGCTTCATTACTAGCTAGACTGAAGTTGGAAACAACTTGTAGCTTCATTCCAGACTCGTTTGAAGCTGAAAACAACTTGTAGCTTCGTTTTCGGTTGTTTAAAATTAGAACCAACTTGTAGTTGCATTCTTGACTCTTTTCAGCCCGGAAAAAACTTGTTGCTTTATTATTGGCTAGATTAAAGTTGGAAACATCTTGTAGCTTCATATTAGACTCGTTTGAGGTTGAAAACAACTTGTACCTTTATTTTCGGTTGTTTAAAATGAGAATCAACTTGTAGTTACATTCTTGGCTCGTTTGAGCCTGTTAACAACTTGTTGCTTCATTAGTGGCTAGATTGAAGTTGGAAACAACTTGTAGCTTCATTCCAGACTCGTTTGAAGTTGAAAACAACTTGTAGCTTCGTTTCGGTTGTTTAAAATTAGAACCAACTTGTAGTTGCATTCTTGACTCGTTTGAGCCCGGAAACAACTTGTTGCTTTATTATTGGCTAGATTAAAGTTGGAAACAACTTGTAGCTTCATTCCAGACTCGTTTGAGGTTGAAAACAACTTGTAGCTTCATTTTCGGTTGTTTAAAATGAGAATCAACTTGTAGTTTCATTCTTGGCTCGTTTGAGCCTGTAAACAACTTGTTGCTTCATTAGTGGCTAGATTGAAGTTGGAAACAACTTGTAGCTTCATTCCAGACTCGTTTGAAGTTGAAAAAAACTTGTAGCTTCGTTTTCGGTTGTTTAAAATTAGAACCAACTTGTAGTTGCATTCTTGACTCGTTTGAGCCCGGAAACAACTTGTTGCTTTATTATTGGCTAGATTAAAGTTGGAAACAACTTGTAGCTTCATTCCAGACTCGTTTGAGGTTGAAAACAACTTGTAGCTTCATTTTCGGTTGTTTAAAATGAGAATCAACTTGTAGTTTCATTCTTGGCTCGTTTGAGCCTGTAAACAACTTGTTGCTTCATTAGTGGCTAGACTGAACTTTTAAACAACTTGTAGCTTCATTCCAGGCTCGTTTGAGGTTGAAAACTTGTAGCTTCATTTTCTGTTGTTTAAAATGAGAATCAACTTGTAGTTTCATTTTTGGCTCGTTTGAGCCTGTAAACAACTTGTTGCTTCATTAGTGGCAAGATTGAAGTTGGAAACAACTTGTAGCTTCATTCCAGACTCGTTTGAGGTTGAAAACAACTTTTATCTTCATTTTCGGTTGTTTAAAATTAGAATCAACTTGTAGTTTCATTCTTGGCTCGTTTGAGCCTGTAAACAACTGGTTGCTTCATTATTGGCTAGATTGAAGTTGGAAACAACTTGTAGCTTCATTTCAGACTCGTTTGAAGTTGAAAACAACTTGTAGCTTCATTTTCGGTTGTTTAAAATTAGAATCAACTTGTAGCTTCATTCTGGACTGGTTTAAGCCTGTAAACAACTTGTTGCTTCATTACTAGCTAGACTGAAGTTGGAAACAACTTGTAGCTTCATTCCAGACTCGTTTGAAGCTGAAAACAACTTGTAG
The DNA here is from genome assembly GCF_001625215.2 of Daucus carota subsp. sativus. Taxonomy (NCBI): domain Eukaryota; kingdom Viridiplantae; phylum Streptophyta; class Magnoliopsida; order Apiales; family Apiaceae; genus Daucus; species Daucus carota. The sequence goes on along the minus strand of NC_030383.2, from coordinate 17,277,709 downwards.
CTTCGTTTTCGGTTGTTTAAAATTAGAACCAACTTGTAGTTGCATTCTTGACTCTTTTGAGCCCGGAAAAAACTTGTTGCTTTATTATTGGCTAGATTAAAGTTGGAAACAACTTGTAGCTTCATTCCAGACTCGTTTGAGGTTGAAAACAACTTGTAGCTTCATTTTCGGTTGTTTAAAATGAGAATCAACTTGTAGTTACATTCTTGGCTCGTTTGAGCCTGTAAACAACTTGTTGCTTCATTAGTGGCTAGACTGAACTTGGAAACAACTTGTAGCTTCATTCAGGCTCGTTTGAGGTTGAAAACTTGTAGCTTCATTTTCTGTTGTTTAAAATGAGAATCAACTTGTAGTTTCATTCTTGGCTCGTTTGAGCCTGTAAACAACTTGTTGCTTCATTAGTGGCAAGATTGAAGTTAGAAACAACTTGTAGCTTCATTCCAGACTCGTTTGAATTTGAAAACAACTTGTAGCTTCGTTTTCAGTTGTTTAAAATTAGAACCAACTTGTGGTTGCATTCTTAACCCGTTTGAGCCCGGAAACAACTTGTTGCTTTTTTATTGGCTAGATTAAACTTGGAAACAACTTGTAGCTTCATTCCAGACTCGTTTGAGGTTGAAAACAACTTGTAGCTTCATTTTCGGTGTTTAAAATTAGAATCAGCTTGTAGTTTCATTCTTGGCTCGTTTGAGCCTGTAAACAACTGGTTGCTTCATTATTGGCTAGATTGAAGTTGGAAACAACTTGTAGCTTCATTCCAGACACGTTTGAAGTTGAAAACAACTTGTAGCTTCATTTTCGGTTGTTAAAATTAGAACAACTTGTAGCTTCATTCTGGACTAGTTTAAGCTGTAAACAACTTATTGCTTCATTACTAGCTAGACTGAAGTTGGAAACAACTTGTAGCTTCATTTCAGACTCGTTTGAAGCTGAAAACAACTTGTAGCTTCATTTTCGGTTGTTTAAAATTAGAATCAACTTGTTGTTTCATTCTTGGCTCGTTTGAGCCTGTAAACAATTGGTTGCTTCATTATTGGCTAGATTGAAGTTGGAAACAACTTGTAGCTTCATTCCAGACTCGTTTGAAGTTGAAAACAACTTGTAGCTTCCTTTTCGGTTGTTTAAAATTAGAACCAACTTGTAGTTGCATTCTTGAACCGTTTGAGCCCGGAAATAACTTGTTGCTTTATTATTGGCTAGATTAAAGTTGGAAACAACTTGTAGCTTCATTCCAGACTCGTTTGAGGTTGAAAACAACTTTTATCTTCATTTTCGGTTGTTTAAAATTAGAATCAACTTGTAGTTTCATTCTTGGCTCGTTTGAGCCTGTAAACAACTTGTTGCTTCATTAGTGGCTAGACTGAACTTTTAAACAACTTGTAGCTTCATTCCAGGCTCGTTTGAGGTTGAAAACTTGTAGCTTCATTTTCTGTTGTTTAAAATGAGAATCAACTTGTAGTTTCATTTTTGGCTCGTTTGAGCCTGTAAACAACTTGTTGCTTCATTAGTGGCAAGATTGAAGTTGGAAACAACTTGTAGCTTCATTCCAGACTCGTTTGAGGTTGAAAACAACTTTTATCTTCATTTTCGGTTGTTTAAAATTAGAATCAACTTGTAGTTTCATTCTTGGCTCGTTTGAGCCTGTAAACAACTGGTTGCTTCATTATTGGCTAGATTGAAGTTGGAAACAACTTGTAGCTTCATTTCAGACTCGTTTGAAGTTGAAAACAACTTGTAGCTTCATTTTCGGTTGTTTAAAATTAGAATCAACTTGTAGCTTCATTCTGGACTGGTTTAAGCCTGTAAACAACTTGTTGCTTCATTACTAGCTAGACTGAAGTTGGAAACAACTTGTAGCTTCATTCCAGACTCGTTTGAAGCTGAAAACAACTTGTAGCTTCGTTTTCGGTTGTTTAAAATTAGAACCAACTTGTAGTTGCATTCTTGACTCTTTGAGCCCGGAAAAAACTTGTTGCTTTATTATTGGCTAGATTAAGTTGGAAACAACTTGTAGCTTCATATTAGACTCGTTTGAGGTTGAAAACAACTTGTACCTTTATTTTCGGTTGTTTAAAATGAGAATCAACTTGTAGTTACATTCTTGGCTCGTTTGAGCCTGTAAACAACTTGTTGCTTCATTAGTGGCTAGATTGAAGTTGGAAACAACTTGTAGCTTCATTCCAGACTCGTTTGAAGTTGAAAACAACTTGTAGCTTCGTTTTCGGTTGTTTAAAATTAGAACCAACTTGTAGTTGCATTCTTGACTCGTTTGAGCCCGGAAACAACTTGTTGCTTTATTATTGGCTAGATTAAAGTTGGAAACAACTTGTAGCTTCATTCCAGACTCGTTTGAGGTTGAAAACAACTTGTAGCTTCATTTTCGGTTGTTTAAAATGAGAATCAACTTGTAGTTTCATTCTTGGCTCGTTTGAGCCTGTAAACAACTTGTTGCTTCATTAGTGGCTAGATTGAAGTTGGAAACAATTTGTAGCTTCATTCCAGACTCGTTTGAAGTTGAAAAAACTTGTAGCTTCGTTTTCAGTTGTTTAAAATTAGAACCAACTTGTAGTTGCATTCTTGACTCGTTTGAGCCCGGAAACAACTTGTTGCTTTATTATTGGCTAGATTAAAGTTGGAAACAACTTGTAGCTTCATTCCAGACTCGTTTGAGGTTGAAAACAACTTGTAGCTTCATTTTCGGTTGTTTAAAATGAGAATCAACTTGTAGTTTCATTCTTGGCTCGTTTGAGCCTGTAAACAACTTGTTGCTTCATTAGTGGCTAGACTGAACTTGGAAACAACTTGTAGCTTCATTCCAGGCTCGTTGAGGTTGAAAACTTGTAGCTTCATTTTCTGTTGTTTAAAATGGGAATCAACTTGTAGTTTCATTCTTGGCTCGTTTGAGCCTGTAAACAACTTGTTGCTTCATTAGTGGCAAGATTGAAGTTGGAAACAACTTGTAGCTTCATTCCAGACTCGTTTGAATTTGAAAACAACTTGTAGCTTCGTTTTCAGTTGTTTAGAATTAGAACCAACTTGTGGTTGCATTCTTAACCCGTTTGAGCCCGGAAACAACTTGTTGCTTTTTTATTGGCTAGATTAAAGTTGGAAACAACTTGTAGCTTCATTCCAGACTCGTTTGAGGTTGAAAACAACTTGTAGCTTCATTTTCGGTTGTTTAAAATTAGAATCAGCTTGTAGTTTCATTCTTGGCTCGTTTGAGCCTGTAAACAACTGGTTGCTTCATTATTGGCTAGATTGAAGTTGGAAACAACTTGTAGCTTCATTCCAGACACGTTTGAAGTTGAAAACAACTTGTAGCTTCATTTTCGGTTGTTTAAAATTAGAACAACTTGTAGCTTCATTCTGGACTAGTTTAAGCCTGTAAACAACTTATTGCTTCATTACTAGCTAGACTTAAGTTGAAAACAACTTGTAGCTTCATTTCAGACTCGTTTGAAGCTGAAAACAACTTGTAACTTCATTTTCGGTTGTTTAAAATTAGAATCAACTTGTTGTTTCATTCTTGGCTCGTTTGAGCCTGTAAACAATTGGTTGCTTCATTATTGGCTAGATTGAAGTTGGAAACAACTTGTAGCTTCATTCTAGACTCGTTTGAAGTTGAAAACAACTTGTAGCTTCCTTTTCGGTTGTTTAAAATTAGAACCAACTTGTAGTTGCATTCTTGACCCGTTTGAGCCCGGAAATAACTTGTTGCTTTATTATTGGCTAGATTAAAGTTGGAAACAACTTGTAGCTTCATTCCAGACTCGTTTGAGGTTGAAAACAACTTTTATCTTCATTTTCGGTTGTTTAAAATTAGAATCAACTTGTAGTTTCATTCTTGGCTCGTTTGAGCCTGTAAACAACTGGTTGCTTCATTATTGGCTAGATTGAAGTTGGAAACAACTTGTAGCTTCATTTCAGACTCGTTTGAAGTTGAAAACAACTTGTAGCTTCATTTTCGGTTGTTTAAAATTAGAATCAACTTGTAGCTTCATTCTGGACTGGTTTAAGCCTGTAAACAACTTGTTGCTTCATTACTAGCTAGACTGAAGTTGGAAACAACTTGTAGCTTCATTCCAGACTCGTTTGAAGCTGAAAACAACTTGTAGCTTCGTTTTCGGTTGTTTAAAATTAGAACCAACTTGTAGTTGCATTCTTGACTCTTTTGAGCCCGGAAAAAACTTGTTGCTTTATTTTGGGCTAGATTAAAGTTGGAAACAACTTGTAGCTTCATATTAGACTCGTTTGAGGTTGAAAACAACTTGTACCTTTATTTTCGGTTGTTTAAAATGAGAATCAACTTGTAGTTACATTCTTGGCTCGTTTGAGCCTGTAAACAACTTGTTGCTTCATTTGTGGCTAGATTGAAGTTGGAAACAACTTGTAGCTTCATTCCAGACTCGTTTGAAGTTGAAAACAACTTGTAGCTTCGTTTTCGGTTGTTTAAAATTAGAACGAACTTGTAGTTGCATTCTTGACTCGTTTGAGCCCGGAAACAACTTGTTGCTTTATTATTGGCTAGATTAAAGTTGGAAACAACTTGTAGCTTCATTCCAGACTCGTTTGAGGTTGAAAACAACTTGTAGCTTCATTTTCGGTTGTTTAAAATGAGAATCAACTTGTAGTTTCATTCTTGGCTCGTTTGAGCCTGTAAACAACTTGTTGCTTCATTAGTGGCTAGATTGAAGTTGGAAACAACTTGTAGCTTCATTCCAGACTCGTTTGAAGTTGAAAAAAACTTGTAGCTTCGTTTTCGGTTGTTTAAAATTAGAACCAACTTGTAGTTGCATTCTTGACTCGTTTAAGCCCGGAAACAACTTGTTGCTTTATTATTGGCTAGATTAAAGTTGGAAACAACTTGTAGCTTCATTCCAGACTCGTTTGAGGTTGAAAACAACTTGTAGCTTCATTTTCGGTTGTTTAAAATGAGAATCAACTTGTAGTTTCATTCTTGGCTCGTTTGAGCCTGTAAACAACTTGTTGCTTCATTAGTGGCTAGACTGAACTTGGAAACAACTTGTAGCTTCATTCCAGGCTCGTTTGAGGTTGAAAACTTGTAGCTTCATTTTCTGTTGTTTAAAATGAGAATCAACTTGTAGTTTCATTCTTGGCTCGTTTGAGCCTGTAAACAACTTGTTGCTTCATTAGTGGCAAGATTGAAGTTGGAAACAACTTGTAGCTTCATTCCAGACTCGTTTGAATTTGAAAACAACTTGTAGCTTCGTTTTCAGTTGTTTAAAATTAGAACCAACTTGTGGTTGCATTCTTGACCCGTTTGAGCCCGGAAACAACTTGTTGCTTTTTATTGGCTAGATTAAAGTTGGAAACAACTTGTAGCTTCATTCCAGACTCGTTTGAGGTTGAAAACAACTTGTAGCTTCATTTTCGGTTGTTTAAAATTAGAATCAGCTTGTAGTTTCATTCTTGGCTCGTTTGAGCCTGTAAACAACTGGTTGCTTCATTATTGGCTAGATTGAAGTTGGAAACAACTTGTAGCTTCATTCCAGACACGTTTGAAGTTGAAAACAACTTGTAGCTTCATTTTCGGTTGTTTAAAATTAGAACAACTTGTAGCTTCATTCTGGACTAGTTTAAGCCTGTAAACAACTTATTGCTTCATTACTAGCTAGGCTGAAGTTGGAAACAACTTGTAGCTTCATTTCAGACTCGTTTGAAGCTGAAAACAACTTGTAGCTTCATTTTCGGTTGTTTGAAATTAGAATCAACTTGTTGTTTCATTCTTGGCTCGTTTGAGCCTGTAAACAATTGGTTGCTTCATTATTGGCTAGATTGAAGTTGGAAACAACTTGTAGCTTCATTCCAGACTCGTTTGAAGTTGAAAACAACTTGTAGCTTCCTTTTCGGTTGTTTAAAATTAGAACCAACTTGTAGTTGCATTCTTGACCCGTTTGAGCCCGGAAACAACTTGTTGCTTTATTATTGGCTAGATTAAAGTTGGAAACAACTTGTAGCTTCATTCCAGACTCGTTTGAGGTTGAAAACAACTTTTATCTTCATTTTCGGTTGTTTAAAATTAGAATCAACTTGTAGTTTCATTCTTGGCTCGTTTGAGCCTGTAAACAACTTGTTGCTTCATTATTGGCTAGATTGAAGTTGGAAACAACTTGTAGCTTCATTTCAGACTCGTTTGAAGTTGTAGCTTCATTTTCGGTTGTTTAAAATTAGAATCAACTTGTAGCTTCATTCTGGACTGGTTTAAGCCTGTAAACAACTTGTTGCTTCATTACTAGCTAGACTGAAGTTGGAAACAACTTGTAGCTTCATTCCAGACTCGTTTGAAGCTGAAAACAACTTGTAGCTTCGTTTTCGGTTGTTTAAAATTAGAACCAACTTGTAGTTGCATTCTTGACTCTTTTGAGCCCGGAAAAAACTTGTTGCTTTATTATTGGCTAGATTAAAGTTGGAAATAACTTGTAGCTTCATATTAGACTCGTTTGAGGTTGAAAACAACTTGTACCTTTATTTTCGGTTGTTTAAAATGAGAATCAACTTGTAGTTACATTCTTGGCTCGTTTGAGCCTGTAAACAACTTGTTGCTTCATTAGTGGCTAGATTGAAGTTGGAAACAACTTGTAGCTTCATTCCAGACTCGTTTGAAGTTGAAAACAACTTGTAGCTTCGTTTTCGGTTGTTTAAAATTAGAACCAACTTGTAGTTGCATTCTTGACTCGTTTGAGCCCGGAAACAACTTGTTGCTTTATTATTGGCTAGATTAAAGTTGGAAACAACTTGTAGCTTCATTCCAGACTCGTTTGAGGTTGAAAACAACTTGTAGCTTCATTTTCGGTTGTTTAAAATGAGAATCAACTTGTAGTTTCATTCTTGGCTCGTTTGAGCCTGTAAACAACTTGTTGCTTCATTAGTGGCTAGATTGAAGTTGGAAACAACTTGTAGCTTCATTCCAGACTCGTTTGAAGTTGAAAAAAACTTGTAGCTTCGTTTTCGGTTGTTTAAAATTAGAACCAACTTGTAGTTGCATTCTTGACTCGTTTAAGCCCGGAAACAACTTGTTGCTTTATTATTGGCTAGATTAAAGTTGGAAACAACTTGTAGCTTCATTCCAGACTCGTTTGAGGTTGAAAACAACTTGTAGCTTCATTTTCGGTTGTTTAAAATGAGAATCAACTTGTAGTTTCATTCTTGGCTCGTTTGAGCCTGTAAACAACTTGTTGTTTCATTAGTGGCTAGACTGAACTTGGAAACAACTTGTAGCTTCATTCCAGGCTCGTTTGAGGTTGAAAACTTGTAGCTTCATTTTCTGTTGTTTAAAATGAGAATCAACTTGTAGTTTCATTCTTGGCTCGTTTGAGCCTGTAAACAACTTGTTGCTTCATTAGTGGCAAAGATTGAAGTTGGAAACAACTTGTAGCTTCATTCCAGACTCGTTTGAATTTGAAAACAACTTGTAGCTTCGTTTTCAGTTGTTTAAAATTAGAACCAACTTGTGGTTGCATTCTTGACCCGTTTGAGCCCGGAAACAACTTGTTGCTTTTTTATTGGCTAGATTAAAGTTGGAAACAACTTGTAGCTTCATTCCAGACTCGTTTGAGGTTGAAAACAACTTGTAGCTTCATTTTCGGTTGTTTAAAATTAGAATCAGCTTGTAGTTTCATTCTTGGCTCGTTTGAGCCTGTAAACAACTGGTTGCTTCATTATTGGCTAGATTGAAGTTGGAAACAACTTGTAGCTTCATTCCAGACACGTTTGAAGTTGAAAACAACTTGTAGCTTCATTTTCGGTTGTTTAAAATTAGAACAACTTGTAGCTTCATTCTGGACTAGTTTAAGCCTGTAAACAACTTGTTGCTTCATTACTAGCTAGACTGAAGTTGGAAACAACTTGTAGCTTCATTTCAGACTCGTTTGAAGCTGAAAACAACTTGTAGCTTCATTTTCGGTTGTTTAAAATTAGAACCAAGCTGTAGTTGCATTCCTGACTCGTTTGAGCCCGGAAACAACTTGTTGCTTTATTATTGGTTAGATTAAAGTTGGAAACAACTTGTAGCTTCATTCTCGACTCATTTGAGGTTGAAAACAACTTGTAGCTTCATTTTCGGTTGTTTAAAATTAGAATCAACTTGTAGTTTCATTCTTGGCTCGTTTGAGCCTGTAAACAACTGGTTGCTTCATTATTGGCTAGATTGAAGTTGGAAACAACTTGTAGCTTCATTCCAGACTCGTTTGAAGTTGAAAAGAACTTCTAGCTTCGTTTTCGGTTGTTTAAAATTAGAACCAACTTGTAGTTACATTCTTGACTCGTTTGAGCCCGGAAACAACTTGTTGCTTTATTATTGGCTAGATTTAAGTTGGAAACAACTTGTAGCTTCATTCCAGACTCGTTTGAGGTTGAAAACAACTTGTAGCTTCATTTTCGGTTGTTTTAAATTAGAATCAACTTGTTGTTTCATTCTTGGCTCGTTTGAGCCTGTAAACAATTGGTTGCTTCATTATTGGCTAGATTGAAGTTGGAAACAACTTGTAGCTTCATTCCAGACTCGTTTGAAGTTGAAAATAACTTGTAGCTTCCTTTTCGGTTGTTTAAAATTAGAACCAACTTGTAGTTGCATTCTTGACCCGTTTGAGCCCGGAAACAACTTGTTGCTTTATTATTGGTTAGATTAAAGTTGGAAACAACTTGTAGCTTCATTCCAGACTCGTTTGAGGTTGAAAACAACTTGTAGCTTCATTTTCGGTTGTTTAAAATTAGAATCAACTTGTAGTTTCATTCTTGGCTCGTTTGAGCCTGTAAACAACTGGTTGCTTCATTATTGGCTAGATTGAAGTTGGAAACAACTTGTAGCTTCATTTCAGATTCGTTTGAAGTTGAAAACAACTTGTAGCTTAATTTTCGGTTGTTTAAAATTAGAATCAACTTGTAGCTTCATTCTGGACTGGTTTAAGCTTGTAAACAACTTGTTGCTTCATTACTCGCTAGGCTGAAGTTGGAAACAACTTGTAGATTCATTCCAGACTCGTTTGAAGCTGAAAACAACTTGTAGCTTTGTTTTCAGTTGTTTAAAATTAGAACCAAGCTGTAGTTGCATTCCTGACTCGTTTGAGCCCGGAAACAACTTGTTGCTTTATTATTGGTTAGATTAAAGTTGGAAACAACTTGTAGCTTCATTCCCGACTCTTTTGAGGTTGAAAACAACTTGTAGCTTCATTTTCGGTTGTTTAAAATTAGAATCAACTTGTAGTTTCATTCTTGGCTCGTTTGAGCCTGTAAACAACTTGTTGCTTCATTAGTGGCTAGATTGAAGTTGGAAACAACTTGTAGCTTCATTCCAGACTCGTTTGAAGTTGAAAAAAACTTGTAGCTTCGTTTTCAGTTGTTTAAAATTAGAACCAACTTGTAGTTGCATTCTTGACTCGTTTGAGCCCGGAAACAACTTGTTGCTTTATTATTGGCTAGATTAAAGTTGGAAACAACTTGTAGCTTCATTCCAGACTCGTTTGAGGTTGAAAACAACTTGTAGCTTCATTTTCGGTTGTTTAAAATGAGAATCAACTTGTAGTTTCATTCTTGGCTCGTTTGAGCCTGTAAACAACTTGTTGCTTCATTAGTGGCTAGACTGAACTTGGAAACAACTTGTAGCTTCATTCCAGGCTCGTTTGAGGTTGAAAACTTGTAGCTTCATTTTCTGTTGTTTAAAATGAGAATCAACTTGTAGTTTCATTCTTGGCTCGTTTGAGCCTGTAAACAACTTGTTGCTTCATTAGTGGCAAGATTGAAGTTGGAAACAACTTGTAGCTTCATTCCAGACTCGTTTGAATTTGAAAACAACTTGTAGCTTCGTTTTCAGTTGTTTAAAATTAGAACCAACTTGTGGTTGCATTCTTAACCCGTTTGAGCCCGGAAACAACTTGTTGCTTTTTTATTGGCTAGATTAAAGTTGGAAACAACTTGTAGCTTCATTCCAGACTCGTTTGAGGTTGAAAACAACTTGTAGCTTCATTTTCGGTTGTTTAAAATTAGAATCAGCTTGTAGTTTCATTCTTGGCTCGTTTGAGCCTGTAAACAACTGGTTGCTTCATTATTGGCTAGATTGAAGTTGGAAACAACTTGTAGCTTCATTCCAGACACGTTTGAAGTTGAAAACAACTTGTAGCTTCATTTTCGGTTGTTTAAAATTAGAACAACTTGTAGCTTCATTCTGGACTAGTTTAAGCCTGTAAACAACTTATTGCTTCATTACTAGCTAGACTGAAGTTGGAAACAACTTGTAGCTTCATTTCAGACTCGTTTGAAGCTGAAAACAACTTGTAGCTTCATTTTCGGTTGTTTAAAATTAGAATCAACTTGTTGTTTCATTCTTGGCTCGTTTGAGCCTGTAAACAATTGGTTGCTTCATTATTGGCTAGATTGAAGTTGGAAACAACTTGTAGCTTCATTCTAGACTCGTTTGAAGTTGAAAACAACTTGTAGCTTCCTTTTCGGTTGTTTAAAATTAGAACCAACTTGTAGTTGCATTCTTGACCCGTTTGAGCCCGGAAACAACTTGTTGCTTTATTATTGGTTAGATTAAAGTTGGAAACAACTTGTAGCTTCATTCCAGACTCGTTTGAGGTTGAAAACAACTTGTAGCTTCATTTTCGGTTGTTTAAAATTAGAATCAACTTGTAGTTTCATTCTTGGCTCGTTTGAGCCTGTAAACAACTGGTTGCTTCATTATTGGCTAGATTGAAGTTGGAAACAACTTGTAGCTTCATTTCAGATTCGTTTGAAGTTGAAAACAACTTGTAGCTTAATTTTCGGTTGTTTAAAATTAGAATCAACTTGTAGCTTCATTCTGGACTGGTTTAAGCTTGTAAACAACTTGTTGCTTCATTACTCGCTAGGCTGAAGTTGGAAACAACTTGTAGATTCATTCCAGACTCGTTTGAAGCTGAAAACAACTTGTAGCTTTGTTTTCAGTTGTTTAAAATTAGAACCAAGCTGTAGTTGCATTCCTGACTCGTTTGAGCCCGGAAACAACTTGTTGCTTTATTATTGGTTAGATTAAAGTTGGAAACAACTTGTAGCTTCATTCCCGACTCTTTTGAGGTTGAAAACAACTTGTAGCTTCATTTTCGGTTGTTTAAAATTAGAACCAAGCTGTAGTTGCATTCCTGACTCGTTTGAGCCCGGAAACAACTTGTTGCTTTATTATTGGTTAGATTAAAGTTGGAAACAACTTGTAGCTTCATTCCCGACTCTTTTGAGGTTGAAAACAACTTGTAGCTTCATTTTCGGTTGTTTAAAATTAGAATCAACTTGTAGTTTCATTCTTGGCTCGTTTGAGCCTGTAAACAACTTGTTGCTTCATTAGTGGCTAGATTGAAGTTGGAAACAACTTGTAGCTTCATTCCAGACTCGTTTGAAGTTGAAAAAAACTTGTAGCTTCGTTTTCAGTTGGTTAAAATTAGAACCAACTTGTAGTTGCATTCTTGACTCGTTTGAGCCCGGAAACAACTTGTTGCTTTATTATTGGCTAGATTAAAGTTGGAAACAACTTGTAGCTTCATTCCAGACTCGTTTGAGGTTGAAAACAACTTGTAGCTTCATTTTCGGTTGTTTAAAATGAGAATCAACTTGTAGTTTCATTCTTGGCTCGTTTGAGCCTGTAAACAACTTGTTGCTTCATTAGTGGCTAGACTGAACTTGGAAACAACTTGTAGCTTCATTCCAGGCTCGTTTGAGGTTGAAAACTTGTAGCTTCATTTTCTGTTGTTTAAAATGAGAATCAACTTGTAGTTTCATTCTTGGCTCGTTTGAGCCTGTAAACAACTTGTTGCTTCATTAGTGGCAAGATTGAAGTTGGAAACAACTTGTAGCTTCATTCCAGACTCGTTTGAATTTGAAAACAACTTGTAGCTTCGTTTTCAGTTGTTTAAAATTAGAACCAACTTGTGGTTGCATTCTTAACCCGTTTGAGCCCGGAAACAACTTGTTGCTTTTTTATTGGCTAGATTAAAGTTGGAAACAACTTGTAGCTTCATTCCAGACTCGTTTGAGGTTGAAAACAACTTGTAGCTTCATTTTCGGTTGTTTAAAATTAGAATCAGCTTGTAGTTTCATTCTTGGCTCGTTTGAGCCTGTAAACAACTGGTTGCTTCATTATTGGCTAGATTGAAGTTGGAAACAACTTGTAGCTTCATTCCAGACACGTTTGAAGTTGAAAACAACTTGTAGCTTCATTTTCGGTTGTTTAAAATTAGAACAACTTGTAGCTTCATTCTGGACTAGTTTAAGCCTGTAAACAACTTATTGCTTCATTACTAGCTAGACTGAAGTTGGAAACAACTTGTAGCTTCATTTCAGACTCGTTTGAAGCTGAAAACAACTTGTAGCTTCATTTTCGGTTGTTTGAAATTAGAATCAACTTGTTGTTTCATTCTTGGCTCGTTTGAGCCTGTAAACAATTGGTTGCTTCATTATTGGCTAGATTGAAGTTGGAAACAACTTGTAGCTTCATTCCAGACTCGTTTGAAGTTGAAAACAACTTGTAGCTTCCTTTTCGGTTGTTTAAAATTAGAACCAACTTGTAGTTGCATTCTTGACCCGTTTGAGCCCGGAAACAACTTGTTGCTTTATTATTGGCTAGATTAAAGTTGGAAACAACTTGTAGCTTCATTCCAGACTCGTTTGAGGTTGAAAACAACTTTTATCTTCATTTTCGGTTGTTTAAAATTAGAATCAACTTGTAGTTTCATTCTTGGCTCGTTTGAGCCTGTAAACAACTTGTTGCTTCATTATTGGCTAGATTGAAGTTGGAAACAACTTGTAGCTTCATTTCAGACTCGTTTGAAGTTGTAGCTTCATTTTCGGTTGTTTAAAATTAGAATCAACTTGTAGCTTCATTCTGGACTGGTTTAAGCCTGTAAACAACTTGTTGCTTCATTACTAGCTAGACTGAAGTTGGAAACAACTTGTAGCTTCATTCCAGACTCGTTTGAAGCTGAAAACAACTTGTAGCTTCGTTTTCGGTTGTTTAAAATTAGAACCAACTTGTAGTTGCATTCTTGACTCTTTTGAGCCCGGAAAAAACTTGTTGCTTTATTATTGGCTAGATTAAAGTTGGAAACAACTTGTAGCTTCATATTAGACTCGTTTGAGGTTGAAAACAACTTGTACCTTTATTTTCGGTTGTTTAAAATGAGAATCAACTTGTAGTTACATTCTTGGCTCGTTTGAGCCTGTAAACAACTTGTTGCTTCATTAGTGGCTAGATTGAAGTTGGAAACAACTTGTAGCTTCATTCCAGACTCGTTTGAAGTTGAAAACAACTTGTAGCTTCGTTTTCGGTTGTTTAAAATTAGAACCAACTTGTAGTTGCATTCTTGACTCGTTTGAGCCCGGAAACAACTTGTTGCTTTATTATTGGCTAGATTAAAGTTGGAAACAACTTGTAGCTTCATTCCAGACTCGTTTGAGGTTGAAAACAACTTGTAGCTTCATTTTCGGTTGTTTAAAATGAGAATCAACTTGTAGTTTCATTCTTGGCTCGTTTGAGCCTGTAAACAACTTGTTGCTTCATTAGTGGCTAGATTGAAGTTGGAAACAACTTGTAGCTTCATTCCAGACTCGTTTGAAGTTGAAAAAAACTTGTAGCTTCGTTTTCGGTTGTTTAAAATTAGAACCAACTTGTAGTTGCTTTCTTGACTCGTTTAAGCCCGGAAACAACTTGTTGCTTTATTATTGGCTAGATTAAAGTTGGAAACAACTTGTAGCTTCATTCCAGACTCGTTTGAGGTTGAAAACAACTTGTAGCTTCATTTTCGGTTGTTTAAAATGAGAATCAACTTGTAGTTTCATTCTTGGCTCGTTTGAGCCTGTAAACAACTTGTTGTTTCATTAGTGGCTAGACTGAACTTGGAAACAACTTGTAGCTTCATTCCAGGCTCGTTTGAGGTTGAAAACTTGTAGCTTCATTTTCTGTTGTTTAAAATGAGAATCAACTTGTAGTTTCATTCTTGGCTCGTTTGAGCCTGTAAACAACTTGTTGCTTCATTAGTGGCAAAGATTGAAGTTGGAAACAACTTGTAGCTTCATTCCAGACTCGTTTGAATTTGAAAACAACTTGTAGCTTCGTTTTCAGTTGTTTAAAATTAGAACCAACTTGTGGTTGCATTCTTGACCCGTTTGAGCCCGGAAACAACTTGTTGCTTTTTTATTGGCTAGATTAAAGTTGGAAACAACTTGTAGCTTCATTCCAGACTCGTTTGAGGCTGAAAACAACTTGTAGCTTCATTTTCGGTTGTTTAAAATTAGAATCAGCTTGTAGTTTCATTCTTGGCTCGTTTGAGCCTGTAAACAACTGGTTGCTTCATTATTGGCTAGATTGAAGTTGGAAACAACTTGTAGCTTCATTCCAGACACGTTTGAAGTTGAAAACAACTTGTAGCTTCATTTTCGGTTGTTTAAAATTAGAACAACTTGTAGCTTCATTCTGGACTAGTTTAAGCCTGTAAATAACTTGTTGCTTCATTACTAGCTAGACTGAAGTTGGAAACAACTTGTAGCTTCATTTCAGACTCGTTTGAAGCTGAAAACAACTTGTAGCTTCATTTTCGGTTGTTTAAAATTAGAACCAAGCTGTAGTTGCATTCCTGACTCGTTTGAGCCCGGAAACAACTTGTTGCTTTATTATTGGTTAGATTAAAGTTGGAAACAACTTGTAGCTTCATTCTCGACTCATTTGAGGTTGAAAACAACTTGTAGCTTCATTTTCGGTTGTTTAAAATTAGAATCAACTTGTAGTTTCATTCTTGGCTCGTTTGAGCCTGTAAACAACTGGTTGCTTCATTATTGGCTAGATTGAAGTTGGAAACAACTTGTAGCTTCATTCCAGACTCGTTTGAAGTTGAAAAGAACTTGTAGCTTCGTTTTCGGTTGTTTAAAATTAGAACCAACTTGTGGTTGCATTCTTGACCCGTTTGAGCCCGGAAAAAACTTGTTGCTTTTTTATTGGCTAGATTAAAGTTGGAAACAACTTGTAGCTTCATTCCAGACTCGTTTGAGGTTGAAAACAACTTGTAGCTTCATTTTCGGTTGTTTAAAATTAGAATCAGCTTGTAGTTTCATTCTTGGCTCGTTTGAGCCTGTAAACAACTGGTTGCTTCATTATTGGCTAGATTGAAGTTGGAAACAACTTGTAGCTTCATTCCAGACACGTTTGAAGTTGAAAACAACTTGTAGCTTCATTTTCGGTTGTTTAAAATTAGAACAACTTGTAGCTTCATTCTGGACTAGTTTAAGCCTGTAAACAACTTATTGCTTCATTACTAGCTAGACTGAAGTTGGAAACAACTTGTAGCTTCATTTCAGACTCGTTTGAAGCTGAAAACAACTTGTAGCTTCATTTTCGGTTGTTTGAAATTAGAATCAACTTGTTGTTTCATTCTTGGCTCGTTTGAGCCTGTAAACAATTGGTTGCTTCATTATTGGCTAGATTGAAGTTGGAAACAACTTGTAGCTTCATTCCAGACTCGTTTGAAGTTGAAAACAACTTGTAGCTTCCTTTTCGGTTGTTTAAAATTAGAACCAACTTGTAGTTGCATTCTTGACCCGTTTGAGCCCGGAAACAACTTGTTGCTTTATTATTGGCTAGATTAAAGTTGGAAACAACTTGTAGCTTCATTCCAGACTCGTTTGAGGTTGAAAACAACTTTTATCTTCATTTTCGGTTGTTTAAAATTAGAATCAACTTGTAGTTTCATTCTTGGCTCGTTTGAGCCTGTAAACAACTTGTTGCTTCATTATTGGCTAGATTGAAGTTGGAAACAACTTGTAGCTTCATTTCAGACTCGTTTGAAGTTGTAGCTTCATTTTCGGTTGTTTAAAATTAGAATCAACTTGTAGCTTCATTCTGGACTGGTTTAAGCCTGTAAACAACTTGTTGCTTCATTACTAGCTAGACTGAAGTTGGAAACAACTTGTAGCTTCATTCCAGACTCGTTTGAAGCTGAAAACAACTTGTAGCTTCGTTTTCGGTTGTTTAAAATTAGAACCAACTTGTAGTTGCATTCTTGACTCTTTTGAGCCCGGAAAAAACTTGTTGCTTTATTATTGGCTAGATTAAAGTTGGAAACAACTTGTAGCTTCATATTAGACTCGTTTGAGGTTGAAAACAACTTGTACCTTTATTTTCGGTTGTTTAAAATGAGAATCAACTTGTAGTTACATTCTTGGCTCGTTTGAGCCTGTAAACAACTTGTTGCTTCATTAGTGGCTAGATTGAAGTTGGAAACAACTTGTAGCTTTATTCCAGACTCGTTTGAAGTTGAAAACAACTTGTAGCTTCGTTTTCGGTTGTTTAAAATTAGAACCAACTTGTAGTTGCATTCTTGACTCGTTTGAGCCCGGAAACAACTTGTTGCTTTATTATTGGCTAGATTAAAGTTGGAAACAACTTGTAGCTTCATTCCAGACTCGTTTGAGGTTGAAAACAACTTGTAGCTTCATTTTCGGTTGTTTAAAATGAGAATCAACTTGTAGTTTCATTCTTGGCTCGTTTGAGCCTGTAAACAACTTGTTGCTTCATTAGTGGCTAGATTGAAGTTGGAAACAACTTGTAGCTTCATTCCAGACTCGTTTGAAGTTGAAAAAAACTTGTAGCTTCGTTTTCGGTTGTTTAAAATTAGAACCAACTTGTAGTTGCTTTCTTGACTCGTTTAAGCCCGGAAACAACTTGTTGCTTTATTATTGGCTAGATTAAAGTTGGAAACAACTTGTAGCTTCATTCCAGACTCGTTTGAGGTTGAAAACAACTTGTAGCTTCATTTTCGGTTGTTTAAAATGAGAATCAACTTGTAGTTTCATTCTTGGCTCGTTTGAGCCTGTAAACAACTTGTTGTTTCATTAGTGGCTAGACTGAACTTGGAAACAACTTGTAGCTTCATTCCAGGCTCGTTTGAGGTTGAAAACTTGTAGCTTCATTTTCTGTTGTTTAAAATGAGAATCAACTTGTAGTTTCATTCTTGGCTCGTTTGAGCCTGTAAACAACTTGTTGCTTCATTAGTGGCAAAGATTGAAGTTGGAAACAACTTGTAGCTTCATTCCAGACTCGTTTGAATTTGAAAACAACTTGTAGCTTCGTTTTCAGTTGTTTAAAATTAGAACCAACTTGTGGTTGCATTCTTGACCCGTTTGAGCCCGGAAACAACTTGTTGCTTTTTTATTGGCTAGATTAAAGTTGGAAACAACTTGTAGCTTCATTCCAGACTCGTTTGAGGTTGAAAACAACTTGTAGCTTCATTTTCGGTTGTTTAAAATTAGAATCAGCTTGTAGTTTCATTCTTGGCTCGTTTGAGCCTGTAAACAACTGGTTGCTTCATTATTGGCTAGATTGAAGTTGGAAACAACTTGTAGCTTCATTCCAGACACGTTTGAAGTTGAAAACAACTTGTAGCTTCATTTTCGGTTGTTTAAAATTAGAACAACTTGTAGCTTCATTCTGGACTAGTTTAAGCCTGTAAACAACTTGTTGCTTCATTACTAGCTAGACTGAAGTTGGAAACAACTTGTAGCTTCATTTCAGACTCGTTTGAAGCTGAAAACAACTTGTAGCTTCATTTTCGGTTGTTTAAAATTAGAACCAAGCTGTAGTTGCATTCCTGACTCGTTTGAGCCCGGAAACAACTTGTTGCTTTATTATTGGTTAGATTAAAGTTGGAAACAACTTGTAGCTTCATTCTCGACTCATTTGAGGTTGAAAACAACTTGTAGCTTCATTTTCGGTTGTTTAAAATTAGAATCAACTTGTAGTTTCATTCTTGGCTCGTTTGAGCCTGTAAACAACTGGTTGCTTCATTATTGGCTAGATTGAAGTTGGAAACAACTTGTAGCTTCATTCCAGACTCGTTTGAAGTTGAAAAGAACTTGTAGCTTCGTTTTCGGTTGTTTAAAATTAGAACCAACTTGTAGTTACATTCTTGACTCGTTTGAGCCCGGAAACAACTTGTTGCTTTATTATTGGCTAGATTTAAGTTGGAAACAACTTGTAGCTTCATTCCAGACTCGTTTGAGGTTGAAAACAACTTGTAGCTTCATTTTCGGTTGTTTTAAATTAGAATCAACTTGTTGTTTCATTCTTGGCTCGTTTGAGCCTGTAAACAATTGGTTGCTTCATTATTGGCTAGATTGAAGTTGGAAACAACTTGTAGCTTCATTCCAGACTCGTTTGAAGTTGAAAATAACTTGTAGCTTCCTTTTCGGTTGTTTAAAATTAGAACCAACTTGTAGTTGCATTCTTGACCCGTTTGAGCCCGGAAACAACTTGTTGCTTTATTATTGGTTAGATTAAAGTTGGAAACAACTTGTAGCTTCATTCCAGACTCGTTTGAGGTTGAAAACAACTTGTAGCTTCATTTTCGGTTGTTTAAAATTAGAATCAACTTGTAGTTTCATTCTTGGCTCGTTTGAGCCTGTAAACAACTGGTTGCTTCATTATTGGCTAGATTGAAGTTGGAAACAACTTGTAGCTTCATTTCAGACTCGTTTGAAGTTGAAAACAACTTGTAGCTTAATTTTCGGTTGTTTAAAATTAGAATCAACTTGTAGCTTCATTCTGGACTGGTTTAAGCTTGTAAACAACTTGTTGCTTCATTACTCGCTAGGCTGAAGTTGGAAACAACTTGTAGATTCATTCCAGACTCGTTTGAAGCTGAAAACAACTTGTAGCTTTGTTTTCAGTTGTTTAAAATTAGAACCAAGCTGTAGTTGCATTCCTGACTCGTTTGAGCCCGGAAACAACTTGTTGCTTTATTATTGGTTAGATTAAAGTTGGAAACAACTTGTAGCTTCATTCCCGACTCTTTTGAGGTTGAAAACAACTTGTAGCTTCATTTTCGGTTGTTTAAAATTAGAATCAACTTGTAGTTTCATTCTTGGCTCGTTTGAGCCTGTAAACAACTGGTTGCTTTATTATTGGCTAGATTGAAGTTGGAAACAACTTGTAGCTTCATTCCAGACTCGTTTGAAGTTGAAAAGAACTTGTAGCTTCGTTTTCGGTTGTTTAAAATTAGAACCAACTTGTAGTTACATTCTTGACTCGTTTGAGCCCGGAAGCCCGGAAACAACTTGTTGCTTTATTATTGGCTAGATTAAAGTTGGAAACAACTTGTAGTTTCATTCCAGACTCGTTTGAGGTTGAAAACAACTTGTAGCTTCATTTTCGGTTGTTTAAAATTAGAATCAACTTGTTGTTTCATTCTTGGCTCGTTTGAGCCTGTAAACAACTGGTTGCTTCATTATTGGCTAGATTGAAGTTGGAAACAACTTGTAGCTTCATTCCAGACTCGTTTGAAGTTGAAAACAACTTGTAGCTTCATTTTCGGTTGTTTAAAATTAGAATCAACTTGTAGCTTCATTCTGGACTGGTTTAAGCTTGTAAACAACTTGTTGCTTCATTACTCGCTAGACTGAAGTTGGAAACAACTTGTAGCTTCATTCCAGACTCGTTTGAAGTTGAAAACAACTTGTAGCTTCGTTTTCGGTTGTTTAAAATTAGAACCAACTTGTAGTTGCATTCTTGACTCGTTTGAGCCCGGAAACAACTTGTTGCTTTATTATTGGCTAGATTAAAGTTGGAAACAACTTGTAGCTTCATTCCAGACTCGTTTGAGGTTGAAAACAACTTGTAGCTTCATTTTCGGTTGTTTAAAATGAGAATCAACTTGTAGTTTCATTCTTGGCTCGTTTGAGCCTGTAAACAACTTGTTGCTTCATTAGTGGCTAGATTGAAGTTGGAAACAACTTGTAGCTTCATTCCAGACTCGTTTGAAGTTGAAAAAAACTTGTAGCTTCGTTTTCGGTTGTTTAAAATTAGAACCAACTTGTAGTTGCTTTCTTGACTCGTTTAAGCCCGGAAACAACTTGTTGCTTTATTATTGGCTAGATTAAAGTTGGAAACAACTTGTAGCTTCATTCCAGACTCGTTTGAGGTTGAAAACAACTTGTAGCTTCATTTTCGGTTGTTTAAAATGAGAATCAACTTGTAGTTTCATTCTTGGCTCGTTTGAGCCTGTAAACAACTTGTTGTTTCATTAGTGGCTAGACTGAACTTGGAAACAACTTGTAGCTTCATTCCAGGCTCGTTTGAGGTTGAAAACTTGTAGCTTCATTTTCTGTTGTTTAAAATGAGAATCAACTTGTAGTTTCATTCTTGGCTCGTTTGAGCCTGTAAACAACTTGTTGCTTCATTAGTGGCAAAGATTGAAGTTGGAAACAACTTGTAGCTTCATTCCAGACTCGTTTGAATTTGAAAACAACTTGTAGCTTCGTTTTCAGTTGTTTAAAATTAGAACCAACTTGTGGTTGCATTCTTGACCCGTTTGAGCCCGGAAACAACTTGTTGCTTTTTTATTGGCTAGATTAAAGTTAGAAACAACTTGTAGCTTCATTCCAGACTCGTTTGAGGTTGAAAACAACTTGTAGCTTCATTTTCGGTTGTTTAAAATTAGAATCAGCTTGTAGTTTCATTCTTGGCTCGTTTGAGCCTGTAAACAACTGGTTGCTTCATTATTGGCTAGATTGAAGTTGGAAACAACTTGTAGCTTCATTCCAGACACGTTTGAAGTTGAAAACAACTTGTAGCTTCATTTTCGGTTGTTTAAAATTAGAACAACTTGTAGCTTCATTCTGGACTAGTTTAAGCCTGTAAACAACTTGTTGCTTCATTACTAGCTAGACTGAAGTTGGAAACAACTTGTAGCTTCATTTCAGACTCGTTTGAAGCTGAAAACAACTTGTAGCTTCATTTTCGGTTGTTTAAAATTAGAACCAAGCTGTAGTTGCATTCCTGACTCGTTTGAGCCCGGAAACAACTTGTTGCTTTATTATTGGTTAGATTAAAGTTGGAAACAACTTGTAGCTTCATTCTCGACTCATTTGAGGTTGAAAACAACTTGTAGCTTCATTTTCGGTTGTTTAAAATTAGAATCAACTTGTAGTTTCATTCTTGGCTCGTTTGAGCCTGTAAACAACTGGTTGCTTCATTATTGGCTAGATTGAAGTTGGAAACAACTTGTAGCTTCATTCCAGACTCGTTTGAAGTTGAAAAGAACTTGTAGCTTCGTTTTCGGTTGTTTAAAATTAGAACCAACTTGTAGTTACATTCTTGACTCGTTTGAGCCCGGAAACAACTTGTTGCTTTATTATTGGCTAGATTTAAGTTGGAAACAACTTGTAGCTTCATTCCAGACTCGTTTGAGGTTGAAAACAACTTGTAGCTTCATTTTCGGTTGTTTTAAATTAGAATCAACTTGTTGTTTCATTCTTGGCTCGTTTGAGCCTGTAAACAATTGGTTGCTTCATTATTGGCTAGATTGAAGTTGGAAACAACTTGTAGCTTCATTCCAGACTCGTTTGAAGTTGAAAATAACTTGTAGCTTCCTTTTCGGTTGTTTAAAATTAGAACCAACTTGTAGTTGCATTCTTGACCCGTTTGAGCCCAGAAACAACTTGTTGCTTTATTATTGGTTAGATTAAAGTTGGAAACAACTTGTAGCTTCATTCCAGACTCGTTTGAGGTTGAAAACAACTTGTAGCTTCATTTTCGGTTGTTTAAAATTAGAATCAACTTGTAGTTTCATTCTTGGCTCGTTTGAGCCTGTAAACAACTAGTTGCTTTATTATTGGCTAGATTGAAGTTGGAAACAACTTGTAGCTTCATTTCAGACTCGTTTGAAGTTGAAAACAACTTGTAGCTTAATTTTCGGTTGTTTAAAATTAGAATCAACTTGTAGCTTCATTCTGGACTGGTTTAAGCTTGTAAACAACTTGTTGCTTCATTACTCGCTAGGCTGAAGTTGGAAACAACTTGTAGATTCATTCCAGACTCGTTTGAAGCTGAAAACAACTTGTAGCTTTGTTTTCAGTTGTTTAAAATTAGAACCAAGCTGTAGTTGCATTCCTGACTCGTTTGAGCCCGGAAACAACTTGTTGCTTTATTATTGGTTAGATTAAAGTTGGAAACAACTTGTAGCTTCATTCCCGACTCTTTTGAGGTTGAAAACAACTTGTAGCTTCATTTTCGGTTGTTTAAAATTAGAATCAACTTGTAGTTTCATTCTTGGCTCGTTTGAGCCTGTAAACAACTGGTTGCTTTATTATTGGCTAGATTGAAGTTGGAAACAACTTGTAGCTTCATTCCAGACTCGTTTGAAGTTGAAAAGAACTTGTAGCTTCGTTTTCGGTTGTTTAAAATTAGAACCAACTTGTAGTTACATTCTTGACTCGTTTGAGCCCGGAAGCCCGGAAACAACTTGTTGCTTTATTATTGGCTAGATTAAAGTTGGAAACAACTTGTAGTTTCATTCCAGACTCGTTTGAGGTTGAAAACAACTTGTAGCTTCATTTTCGGTTGTTTAAAATTAGAATCAACTTGTTGTTTCATTCTTGGCTCGTTTGAGCCTGTAAACAACTGGTTGCTTCATTATTGGCTAGATTGAAGTTGGAAACAACTTGTAGCTTCATTCCAGACTCGTTTGAAGTTGAAAACAACTTGTAGCTTCATTTTCGGTTGTTTAAAATTAGAATCAACTTGTAGCTTCATTCTGGACTGGTTTAAGCTTGTAAACAACTTGTTGCTTCATTACTCGCTAGACTGAAGTTGGAAACAACTTGTAGATTCATTCCAGACTCGTTTGAAGCTGAAAACAACTTGTAGCTTTGTTTTCAGTTGTTTAAAATTAGAACCAAGCTGTAGTTGCATTCCTGACTCGTTTGAGCCCGGAAACAACTTGTTGCTTTATTATTGGTTAGATTAAAGTTGGAAACAACTTGTAGCTTCATTCCCGACTCTTTTGAGGTTGAAAACAACTTGTAGCTTCATTTTCGGTTGTTTAAAATTAGAATCAACTTGTAGTTTCATTCTTGGCTCGTTTGAGCCTGTAAACAACTGGTTGCTTTATTATTGGCTAGATTGAAGTTGGAAACAACTTGTAGCTTCATTTTCGGTTGTTTAAAATTAGAACAACTTGTAGCTTCATTCTGGACTAGTTTAAGCCTGTAAACAACTTGTTGCTTCATTACTAGCTAGACTGAAGTTGGAAACAACTTGTAGCTTCATTTCAGACTCGTTTGAAGCTGAAAACAACTTGTAGCTTCATTTTCGGTTGTTTAAAATTAGAACCAAGCTGTAGGTGCATTCCTGACTCGTTTGAGCCCGGAAACAACTTGTTGCTTTATTATTGGTTAGATTAAAGTTGGAAACAACTTGTAGCTTTATTCCCGACTCATTTGAGGTTGAAAACAACTTGTAGCTTCATTTTCGGTTGTTTAAAATTAGAATCAACTTGTAGTTTCATTCTTGGCTCGTTTGAGCCTGTAAACAACTGGTTGCTTCATTATTGGCTAGATTGAAGTTGGAAACAACTTGTAGCTTCATTCCAGACTCGTTTGAAGTTGAAAACAACTTGTAGCTTCCTTTTCGGTTGTTTAAAATTAGAACCAACTTGTAGTTGCATTCTTGACCCGTTTGAGCCCGGAAACAACTTGTTGCTTTATTATTGGCTAGATTAAAGTTGGAAACAACTTGTAGCTTCATTCCAGACTCGTTTGAGGTTGAAAACAACTTTTATCTTCATTTTCGGTTGTTTAAAATTAGAATCAACTTGTAGTTTCATTCTTGGCTCGTTTGAGCCTGTAAACAACTGGTTGCTTTATTATTGGCTAGATTGAAGTTGGAAACAACTTGTAGCTTCATTTTCGGTTGTTTAAAATTAGAACAACTTGTAGCTTCATTCTGGACTAGTTTAAGCCTGTAAACAACTTGTTGCTTCATTACTAGCTAGACTGAAGTTGGAAACAACTTGTAGCTTCATTTCAGACTCGTTTGAAGCTGAAAACAACTTGTAGCTTCATTTTCGGTTGTTTAAAATTAGAACCAAGCTGTAGGTGCATTCCTGACTCGTTTGAGCCCGGAAACAACTTGTTGCTTTATTATTGGTTAGATTAAAGTTGGAAACAACTTGTAGCTTTATTCCCGACTCATTTGAGGTTGAAAACAACTTGTAGCTTCATTTTCGGTTGTTTAAAATTAGAATCAACTTGTAGTTTCATTCTTGGCTCGTTTGAGCCTGTAAACAACTGGTTGCTTCATTATTGGCTAGATTGAAGTTGGAAACAACTTGTAGCTTCATTCCAGACTCGTTTGAAGTTGAAAACAACTTGTAGCTTCCTTTTCGGTTGTTTAAAATTAGAACCAACTTGTAGTTGCATTCTTGACCCGTTTGAGCCCGGAAACAACTTGTTGCTTTATTATTGGCTAGATTAAAGTTGGAAACAACTTGTAGCTTCATTCCAGACTCGTTTGAGGTTGAAAACAACTTTTATCTTCATTTTCGGTTGTTTAAAATTAGAATCAACTTGTAGTTTCATTCTTGGCTCGTTTGAGCCTGTAAACAACTTGTTGCTTCATTATTGGCTAGATTGAAGTTGGAAACAACTTGTAGCTTCATTTCAGACTCGTTTGAAGTTGTAGCTTCATTTTCGGTTGTTTAAAATTAGAATCAACTTGTAGCTTCATTCTGGACTGGTTTAAGCCTGTAAACAACTTGTTGCTTCATTACTAGCTAGACTGAAGTTGGAAACAACTTGTAGCTTCATTCCAGACTCGTTTGAAGCTGAAAACAACTTGTAGCTTCGTTTTCGGTTGTTTAAAATTAGAACCAACTTGTAGTTGCATTCTTGACTCTTTTGAGCCCGGAAAAAACTTGTTGCTTTATTATTGGCTAGATTAAAGTTGGAAACAACTTGTAGCTTCATATTAGACTCGTTTGAGGTTGAAAACAACTTGTACCTTTATTTTCGGTTGTTTAAAATGAGAATCAACTTGTAGTTACATTCTTGGCTCGTTTGAGCCTGTAAACAACTTGTTGCTTCATTAGTGGCTAGATTGAAGTTGGAAACAACTTGTAGCTTCATTCCAGACTCGTTTGAAGTTGAAAACAACTTGTAGCTTCGTTTTCGGTTGTTTAAAATTAGAACCAACTTGTAGTTGCATTCTTGACTCGTTTGAGCCCGGAAACAACTTGTTGCTTTATTATTGGCTAGATTAAAGTTGGAAACAACTTGTAGCTTCATTCCAGACTCGTTTGAGGTTGAAAACAACTTGTAGCTTCATTTTCGGTTGTTTAAAATGAGAATCAACTTGTAGTTTCATTCTTGGCTCGTTTGAGCCTGTAAACAACTTGTTGCTTCATTAGTGGCTAGATTGAAGTTGGAAACAACTTGTAGCTTCATTCCAGACTCGTTTGAAGTTGAAAAAAACTTGTAGCTTCGTTTTCGGTTGTTTAAAATTAGAACCAACTTGTAGTTGCATTCTTGACTCGTTTAAGCCCGGAAACAACTTGTTGCTTTATTATTTGCTAGATTAAAGTTGGAAACAACTTGTAGCTTCATTCCAGACTCGTTTGAGGTTGAAAACAACTTGTAGCTTCATTTTCGGTTGTTTAAAATGAGAATCAACTTGTAGTTTCATTCTTGGCTCGTTTGAGCCTGTAAACAACTTGTTGTTTCATTAGTGGCTAGACTGAACTTGGAAACAACTTGTAGCTTCATTCCAGGCTCGTTTGAGGTTGAAAACTTGTAGCTTCATTTTCTGTTGTTTAAAATGAGAATCAACTTGTAGTTTCATTCTTGGCTCGTTTGAGCCTGTAAACAACTTGTTGCTTCATTAGTGGCAAAGATTGAAGTTGGAAACAACTTGTAGCTTCATTCCAAACTCGTTTGAATTTGAAAACAACTTGTAGCTTCGTTTTCAGTTGTTTAAAATTAGAACCAACTTGTGGTTGCATTCTTGACCCGTTTGAGCCCGGAAACAACTTGTTGCTTTTTTATTGGCTAGATTAAAGTTGGAAACAACTTGTAGCTTCATTCCAGACTCGTTTGAGGTTGAAAACAACTTGTAGCTTCATTTTCGGTTGTTTAAAATTAGAATCAGCTTGTAGTTTCATTCTTGGCTCGTTTGAGCCTGTAAACAACTGGTTGCTTCATTATTGGCTAGATTGAAGTTGGAAACAACTTGTAGCTTCATTCCAGACACGTTTGAAGTTGAAAACAACTTGGAGCTTCATTTTCGGTTGTTTAAAATTAGAACAACTTGTAGCTTCATTCTGGACTAGTTTAAGCTTGTAAACAACTTGTTGCTTCATTACTAGCTAGACTGAAGTTGGAAACAACTTGTAGCTTCATTTCAGACTCGTTTGAAGCTGAAAACAACTTGTAGCTTCATTTTCGGTTGTTTTAAATTAGAACCAAGCTGTAGTTGCATTCCTGACTCGTTTGAGCCCGGAAACAACTTGTTGCTTTATTATTGGTTAGATTAAAGTTGGAAACAACTTGTAGCTTCATTCTCGACTCATTTGAGGTTGAAAACAACTTGTAGCTTCATTTTCGGTTGTTTAAAATTAGAATCAACTTGTAGTTTCATTTTTGGCTCGTTTGAGCCTGTAAACAACTGGTTGCTTCATTATTGGCTAGATTGAAGTTGGAAACAACTTGTAGCTTCATTCCAGACTCGTTTGAAGTTGAAAAGAACTTGTAGCTTCGTTTTCGGTTGTTTAAAATTAGAACCAACTTGTAGTTACATTCTTGACTCGTTTGAGCCCGGAAACAACTTGTTGCTTTATTATTGGCTAGATTTAAGTTGGAAACAACTTGTAGCTTCATTCCAGACTCGTTTGAGGTTGAAAACAACTTGTAGCTTCATTTTCGGTTGTTTTAAATTAGAATCAACTTGTTGTTTCATTCTTGGCTCGTTTGAGCCTGTAAACAATTGGTTGCTTCATTATTGGCTAGATTGAAGTTGGAAACAACTTGTAGCTTCATTCCAGACTCGTTTGAAGTTGAAAATAACTTGTAGCTTCCTTTTCGGTTGTTTAAAATTAGAACCAACTTGTAGTTGCATTCTTGACCCGTTTGAGCCCGGAAACAACTTGTTGCTTTATTATTGGTTAGATTAAAGTTGGAAACAACTTGTAGCTTCATTCCAGACTCGTTTGAGGTTGAAAACAACTTGTAGCTTCATTTTCGGTTGTTTAAAATTAGAATCAACTTGTAGTTTCAGTCTTGGCTCGTTTGAGCCTGTAAACAACTGGTTGCTTCATTATTGGCTAGATTGAAGTTGGAAACAACTTGTAGCTTCATTTCAGACTCGTTTGAAGTTGAAAACAACTTGTAGCTTAATTTTCGGTTGTTTAAAATTAGAATCAACTTGTAGCTTCATTCTGGATTGGTTTAAGCTTGTAAACAACTTGTTGCTTCATTACTCGCTAGGCTGAAGTTGGAAACAACTTGTAGATTCATTCCAGACTCGTTTGAAGCTGAAAACAACTTGTAGCTTTGTTTTCAGTTGTTTAAAATTAGAACCAAGCTGTAGTTGCATTCCTGACTCGTTTGAGCCCGGAAACAACTTGTTGCTTTATTATTGGTTAGATTAAAGTTGGAAACAACTTGTAGCTTCATTCCCGACTCTTTTGAGGTTGAAAACAACTTGTAGCTTCATTTTCGGTTGTTTAAAATTAGAATCAACTTGTAGTTTCATTCTTGGCTCGTTTGAGCCTGTAAACAACTGGTTGCTTTATTATTGGCTAGATTGAAGTTGGAAACAACTTGTAGCTTCATTCCAGACTCGTTTGAAGTTGAAAAGAACTTGTAGCTTCGTTTTCGGTTGTTTAAAATTAGAACCAACTTGTAGTTACATTCTTGACTCGTTTGAGCCCGGAAGCCCGGAAACAACTTGTTGCTTTATTATTGGCTAGATTAAAGTTGGAAACAACTTGTAGTTTCATTCCAGACTCGTTTGAGGTTGAAAACAACTTGTAGCTTCATTTTCGGTTGTGTAAAATTAGAATCAACTTGTTGTTTCATTCTTGGCTCGTTTGAGCCTGTAAACAACTGGTTGCTTCATTATTGGCTAGATTGAAGTTGGAAACAACTTGTAGCTTCATTCCAGACTCGTTTGAAGTTGAAAACAACTTGTAGCTTCATTTTCGGTTGTTTAAAATTAGAATCAACTTGTAGCTTCATTCTGGACTGGTTTAAGCTTGTAAACAACTTGTTGCTTCATTACTCGCTAGACTGAAGTTGGAAACAACTTGTAGATTCATTCCAGACTCGTTTGAAGCTGAAAACAACTTGTAGCTTTGTTTTCAGTTGTTTAAAATTAGAACCAAGCTGTAGTTGCATTCCTGACTCGTTTGAGCCTGGAAACAACTTGTTGCTTTATTATTGGTTAGATTAAAGTTGGAAACAACTTGTAGCTTCATTCCCGACTCTTTTGAGGTTGAAAACAACTTGTAGCTTCATTTTCGGTTGTTTAAAATTAGAATCAACTTGTAGTTTCATTCTTGGCTCGTTTGAGCCTGTAAACAACTGGTTGCTTTATTATTGGCTAGATTGAAGTTGGAAACAACTTGTAGCTTCATTTTCGGTTGTTTAAAATTAGAACAACTTGTAGCTTCATTCTGGACTAGTTTAAGCCTGTAAACAACTTGTTGCTTCATTACTAGCTAGACTGAAGTTGGAAACAACTTGTAGCTTCATTTCAGACTCGTTTGAAGCTGAAAACAACTTGTAGCTTCATTTTCGGTTGTTTAAAATTAGAACCAAGCTGTAGGTGCATTCCTGACTCGTTTGAGCCCGGAAACAACTTGTTGCTTTATTATT
Source organism: Daucus carota subsp. sativus (assembly GCF_001625215.2). Taxonomy (NCBI): domain Eukaryota; kingdom Viridiplantae; phylum Streptophyta; class Magnoliopsida; order Apiales; family Apiaceae; genus Daucus; species Daucus carota. The sequence continues at coordinate 17,249,032 of NC_030383.2, read as the reverse complement.
GGTTAGATTAAAGTTGGAAACAACTTGTAGCTTTATTCCCGACTCATTTGAGGTTGAAAACAACTTGTAGCTTCATTTTCGGTTGTTTAAAATTAGAATCAACTTGTAGTTTGATTCTTGGCTCGTTTGAGCCTGTAAACAACTGGTTGCTTCATTATTGGCTAGATTGAAGTTGGAAACAACTTGTAGCTTCATTCCAGACTCGTTTGAAGTTGAAAACAACTTGTAGCTTCCTTTTCGGTTGTTTAAAATTAGAACCAACTTGTAGTTGCATTCTTGACCCGTTTGAGCCCGGAAACAACTTGTTGCTTTATTATTGGCTAGATTAAAGTTGGAAACAACTTGTAGCTTCATTCCAGACTCGTTTGAGGTTGAAAACAACTTTTATCTTCATTTTCGGTTGTTTAAAATTAGAATCAACTTGTAGTTTCATTCTTGGCTCGTTTGAGCCTGTAAACAACTTGTTGCTTCATTATTGGCTAGATTGAAGTTGGAAACAACTTGTAGCTTCATTTCAGACTCGTTTGAAGTTGTAGCTTCATTTTCGGTTGTTTAAAATTAGAATCAACTTGTAGCTTCATTCTGGACTGGTTTAAGCCTGTAAACAACTTGTTGCTTCATTACTAGCTAGACTGAAGTTGGAAACAACTTGTAGCTTCATTCCAGACTCGTTTGAAGCTGAAAACAACTTGTAGCTTCGTTTTCGGTTGTTTAAAATTAGAACCAACTTGTAGTTGCATTCTTGACTCTTTTGAGCCCGGAAAAAACTTGTTGCTTTATTATTGGCTAGATTAAAGTTGGAAACAACTTGTAGCTTCATATTAGACTCGTTTGAGGTTGAAAACAACTTGTACCTTTATTTTCGGTTGTTTAAAATGAGAATCAACTTGTAGTTACATTCTTGGCTCGTTTGAGCCTGTAAACAACTTGTTGCTTCATTAGTGGCTAGATTGAAGTTGGAAACAACTTGTAGCTTCATTCCAGACTCGTTTGAAGTTGAAAACAACTTGTAGCTTCGTTTTCGGTTGTTTAAAATTAGAACCAACTTGTAGTTGCATTCTTGACTCGTTTGAGCCCGGAAACAACTTGTTGCTTTATTATTGGCTAGATTAAAGTTGGAAACAACTTGTAGCTTCATTCCAGACTCGTTTGAGGTTGAAAACAACTTGTAGCTTCATTTTCGGTTGTTTAAAATGAGAATCAACTTGTAGTTTCATTCTTGGCTCGTTTGAGCCTGTAAACAACTTGTTGCTTCATTAGTGGCTAGATTGAAGTTGGAAACAACTTGTAGCTTCATTCCAGACTCGTTTGAAGTTGAAAAAAACTTGTAGCTTCGTTTTCGGTTGTTTAAAATTAGAACCAACTTGTAGTTGCATTCTTGACTCGTTTAAGCCCGGAAACAACTTGTTGCTTTATTATTTGCTAGATTAAAGTTGGAAACAACTTGTAGCTTCATTCCAGACTCGTTTGAGGTTGAAAACAACTTGTAGCTTCATTTTCGGTTGTTTAAAATGAGAATCAACTTGTAGTTTCATTCTTGGCTCGTTTGAGCCTGTAAACAACTTGTTGTTTCATTAGTGGCTAGACTGAACTTGGAAACAACTTGTAGCTTCATTCCAGGCTCGTTTGAGGTTGAAAACTTGTAGCTTCATTTTCTGTTGTTTAAAATGAGAATCAACTTGTAGTTTCATTCTTGGCTCGTTTGAGCCTGTAAACAACTTGTTGCTTCATTAGTGGCAAAGATTGAAGTTGGAAACAACTTGTAGCTTCATTCCAAACTCGTTTGAATTTGAAAACAACTTGTAGCTTCGTTTTCAGTTGTTTAAAATTAGAACCAACTTGTGGTTGCATTCTTGACCCGTTTGAGCCCGGAAACAACTTGTTGCTTTTTTATTGGCTAGATTAAAGTTGGAAACAACTTGTAGCTTCATTCCAGACTCGTTTGAGGTTGAAAACAACTTGTAGCTTCATTTTCGGTTGTTTAAAATTAGAATCAGCTTGTAGTTTCATTCTTGGCTCGTTTGAGCCTGTAAACAACTGGTTGCTTCATTATTGGCTAGATTGAAGTTGGAAACAACTTGTAGCTTCATTCCAGACACGTTTGAAGTTGAAAACAACTTGGAGCTTCATTTTCGGTTGTTTAAAATTAGAACAACTTGTAGCTTCATTCTGGACTAGTTTAAGCTTGTAAACAACTTGTTGCTTCATTACTAGCTAGACTGAAGTTGGAAACAACTTGTAGCTTCATTTCAGACTCGTTTGAAGCTGAAAACAACTTGTAGCTTCATTTTCGGTTGTTTTAAATTAGAACCAAGCTGTAGTTGCATTCCTGACTCGTTTGAGCCCGGAAACAACTTGTTGCTTTATTATTGGTTAGATTAAAGTTGGAAACAACTTGTAGCTTCATTCTCGACTCATTTGAGGTTGAAAACAACTTGTAGCTTCATTTTCGGTTGTTTAAAATTAGAATCAACTTGTAGTTTCATTCTTGGCTCGTTTGAGCCTGTAAACAACTGGTTGCTTCATTATTGGCTAGATTGAAGTTGGAAACAACTTGTAGCTTCATTCCAGACTCGTTTGAAGTTGAAAAGAACTTGTAGCTTCGTTTTCGGTTGTTTAAAATTAGAACCAACTTGTAGTTACATTCTTGACTCGTTTGAGCCCGGAAACAACTTGTTGCTTTATTATTGGCTAGATTTAAGTTGGAAACAACTTGTAGCTTCATTCCAGACTCGTTTGAGGTTGAAAACAACTTGTAGCTTCATTTTCGGTTGTTTTAAATTAGAATCAACTTGTTGTTTCATTCTTGGCTCGTTTGAGCCTGTAAACAATTGGTTGCTTCATTATTGGCTAGATTGAAGTTGGAAACAACTTGTAGCTTCATTCCAGACTCGTTTGAAGTTGAAAATAACTTGTAGCTTCCTTTTCGGTTGTTTAAAATTAGAACCAACTTGTAGTTGCATTCTTGACCCGTTTGAGCCCGGAAACAACTTGTTGCTTTATTATTGGTTAGATTAAAGTTGGAAACAACTTGTAGCTTCATTCCAGACTCGTTTGAGGTTGAAAACAACTTGTAGCTTCATTTTCGGTTGTTTAAAATTAGAATCAACTTGTAGTTTCATTCTTGGCTCGTTTGAGCCTGTAAACAACTGGTTGCTTCATTATTGGCTAGATTGAAGTTGGAAACAACTTGTAGCTTCATTTCAGACTCGTTTGAAGTTGAAAACAACTTGTAGCTTAATTTTCGGTTGTTTAAAATTAGAATCAACTTGTAGCTTCATTCTGGACTGGTTTAAGCTTGTAAACAACTTGTTGCTTCATTACTCGCTAGACTGAAGTTGGAAACAACTTGTAGATTCATTCCAGACTCGTTTGAAGCTGAAAACAACTTGTAGCTTTGTTTTCAGTTGTTTAAAATTAGAACCAAGCTGTAGTTGCATTCCTGACTCGTTTGAGCCCGGAAACAACTTGTTGCTTTATTATTGGTTAGATTAAAGTTGGAAACAACTTGTAGCTTCATTCCCGACTCTTTTGAGGTTGAAAACAACTTGTAGCTTCATTTTCGGTTGTTTAAAATTAGAATCAACTTGTAGTTTCATTCTTGGCTCGTTTGAGCCTGTAAACAACTGGTTGCTTTATTATTGGCTAGATTGAAGTTGGAAACAACTTGTAGCTTCATTCCAGACTCGTTTGAAGTTGAAAAGAACTTGTAGCTTCGTTTTCGGTTGTTTAAAATTAGAACCAACTTGTAGTTACATTCTTGACTCGTTTGAGCCCGGAAGCCCGGAAACAACTTGTTGCTTTATTATTGGCTAGATTAAAGTTGGAAACAACTTGTAGTTTCATTCCAGACTCGTTTGAGGTTGAAAACAACTTGTAGCTTCATTTTCGGTTGTGTAAAATTAGAATCAACTTGTTGTTTCATTCTTGGCTCGTTTGAGCCTGTAAACAACTGGTTGCTTCATTATTGGCTAGATTGAAGTTGGAAACAACTTGTAGCTTCATTCCAGACTCGTTTGAAGTTGAAAACAACTTGTAGCTTCATTTTCGGTTGTTTAAAATTAGAATCAACTTGTAGCTTCATTCTGGACTGGTTTAAGCTTGTAAACAACTTGTTGCTTCATTACTCGCTAGACTGAAGTTGGAAACAACTTGTAGATTCATTCCAGACTCGTTTGAAGCTGAAAACAACTTGTAGCTTTGTTTTCAGTTGTTTAAAATTAGAACCAAGCTGTAGTTGCATTCCTGACTCGTTTGAGCCTGGAAACAACTTGTTGCTTTATTATTGGTTAGATTAAAGTTGGAAACAACTTGTAGCTTCATTCCCGACTCTTTTGAGGTTGAAAACAACTTGTAGCTTCATTTTCGGTTGTTTAAAATTAGAATCAACTTGTAGTTTCATTCTTGGCTCGTTTGAGCCTGTAAACAACTGGTTGCTTTATTATTGGCTAGATTGAAGTTGGAAACAACTTGTAGCTTCATTTTCGGTTGTTTAAAATTAGAACAACTTGTAGCTTCATTCTGGACTAGTTTAAGCCTGTAAACAACTTGTTGCTTCATTACTAGCTAGACTGAAGTTGGAAACAACTTGTAGCTTCATTTCAGACTCGTTTGAAGCTGAAAACAACTTGTAGCTTCATTTTCGGTTGTTTAAAATTAGAACCAAGCTGTAGGTGCATTCCTGACTCGTTTGAGCCCGGAAACAACTTGTTGCTTTATTATTGGTTAGATTAAAGTTGGAAACAACTTGTAGCTTTATTCCCGACTCATTTGAGGTTGAAAACAACTTGTAGCTTCATTTTCGGTTGTTTAAAATTAGAATCAACTTGTAGTTTGATTCTTGGCTCGTTTGAGCCTGTAAACAACTGGTTGCTTCATTATTGGCTCGATTGAAGTTGGAAACAACTTGTAGCTTCATTCCAGACTCGTTTGAAGTTGAAAAGAACTTGTAGCTTCGTTTTCGGTTGTTTAAAATTAGAACCAACTTGTAGTTACATTCTTGACTCGTTTGAGCCCGGAAACAACTTGTTGCTTTATTATTGGCTAGATTTAAGTTGGAAACAACTTGTAGCTTCATTCCAGACTCGTTTGAGGTTGAAAACAACTTGTAGCTTCATTTTCGGTTGTTTAAAATTAGAATCAACTTGTTGTTTCATTCTTGGCTCGTTTGAGCCTGTAAACAATTGGTTGCTTCATTATTGGCTAGATTGAAGTTGGAAACAACTTGTAGCTTCATTCCAGACTCGTTTGAAGTTGAAAATAACTTGTAGCTTCCTTTTCGGTTGTTTAAAATTAGAACCAACTTGTAGTTGCATTCTTGACCCGTTTGAGCCCGGAAACAACTTGTTGCTTTATTATTGGCTAGATTAAAGTTGGAAACAACTTGTAGCTTCATTCCAGACTCGTTTGAGGTTGAAAACAACTTGTAGCTTCATTTTCGGTTGTTTAAAATTAGAATCAACTTGTAGTTTCATTCTTGGCTCGTTTGAGCCTGTAAACAACTGGTTGCTTCATTATTGGCTAGATTGAAGTTGGAAACAACTTGTAGCTTCATTTCAGACTCGTTTGAAGTTGAAAACAACTTGTAGCTTCATTTTCGGTTGTTTAAAATTAGAATCAACTTGTAGCTTCATTCTGGACTGGTTTAAGCTTGTAAACAACTTGTTGCTTCATTACTCGCTAGACTGAAGTTGGAAACAACATGTAGATTCATTCCAGACTCGTTTGAAGCTGAAAACAACTTGTAGCTTTGTTTTCAGTTGTTTAAAATTAGAACCAAGCTGTAGTTGCATTCCTGACTCGTTTGAGCCCGGAAACAACTTGTTGCTTTATTATTGGTTAGATTAAAGTTGGAAACAACTTGTAGCTTCATTCCCGACTCTTTTGAGGTTGAAAACAACTTGTAGCTTCATTTTCGGTTGTTTAAAATTAGAATCAACTTGTAGTTTCATTCTTGGCTCGTTTGAGCCTGTAAACAACTGGTTGCTTTATTATTGGCTAGATTGAAGTTGGAAACAACTTGTAGCTCCATTCCGGACTCGTTTGAAGTTGAAAAGAACTTGTACCTTCATTTTTGGTTGTTTGAAATTGGAAGCAACTTGTAGTTTCATTCTTGACTCGTTTGAGCCCGGAAGCCCGGAAACAACTTGTTGCTTTATTATTGGCTAGATTAAAGTTGGAAACAACTTGTAGTTTCATTCCAGACTCGTTTGAGGTTGAAAACAACTTGTAGCTTCATTTTCGGTTGTTTAAAATTAGAATCAACTTGTTGTTTCATTCTTGGCTCGTTTGAGCCTGTAAACAACTGGTTGCTTCATTATTGGCTAGATTGAAGTTGGAAACAACTTGTAGCTTCATTCCAGACTCGTTTGAAGTTGAAAACAACTTGTAGCTTCATTTTCGGTTGCTTAAAATTAGAATCAACTTGTAGCTTCATTCTGGACTGGTTTAAGCTTGTAAACAACTTGTTGCTTCATTACTCGCTAGACTGAAGTTGGAAACAACTTGTAGATTCATTCCAGACTCGTTTGAAGCTGAAAACAACTTGTAGCTTTGTTTTCAGTTGTTTAAAATTAGAACCAAGCTGTAGTTGCATTCCTGACTCGTTTGAGCCCGGAAACAACTTGTTGCTTTATTATTGGTTAGATTAAAGTTGGAAACAACTTGTAGCTTCATTCCCGACTCTTTTGAGGTTGAAAACAACTTGTAGCTTCATTTTCGGTTGTTTAAAATTAGAATCAACTTGTAGTTTCATTCTTGGCTCGTTTGAGCCTGTAAACAACTGGTTGCTTTATTATTGGCTAGATTGAAGTTGGAAACAACTTGTAGCTTCATTTTCGGTTGTTTAAAATTAGAACAACTTGTAGCTTCATTCTGGACTAGTTTAAGCCTGTAAACAACTTGTTGCTTCATTACTAGCTAGACTGAAGTTGGAAACAACTTGTAGCTTCATTTCAGACTCGTTTGAAGCTGAAAACAACTTGTAGCTTCATTTTCGGTTGTTTAAAATTAGAACCAAGCTGTAGGTGCATTCCTGACTCGTTTGAGCCCGGAAACAACTTGTTGCTTTATTATTGGTTAGATTAAAGTTGGAAACAACTTGTAGCTTTATTCCCGACTCATTTGAGGTTGAAAACAACTTGTAGCTTCATTTTCGGTTGTTTAAAATTAGAATCAACTTGTAGTTTCATTCTTGGCTCGTTTGAGCCTGTAAACAACTGGTTGCTTCATTATTGGCTAGATTGAAGTTGGAAACAACTTGTAGCTTCATTCCAGACTCGTTTGAAGTTGAAAAGAACTTGTAGCTTCGTTTTCGGTTGTTTAAAATTAGAACCAACTTGTAGTTACATTCTTGACTCGTTTGAGCCCGGAAACAACTTGTTGCTTTATTATTGGCTAGATTTAAGTTGGAAACAACTTGTAGCTTCATTCCAGACTCGTTTGAGGTTGAAAACAACTTGTAGCTTCATTTTCGGTTGTTTAAAATTAGAATCAACTTGTTGTTTCATTCTTGGCTCGTTTGAGCCTGTAAACAATTGGTTGCTTCATTATTGGCTAGATTGAAGTTGGAAACAACTTGTAGCTTCATTCCAGACTCGTTTGAAGTTGAAAATAACTTGTAGCTTCCTTTTCGGTTGTTTAAAATTAGAACCAACTTGTAGTTGCATTCTTGACCCGTTTGAGCCCGGAAACAACTTGTTGCTTTATTATTGGCTAGATTAAAGTTGGAAACAACTTGTAGCTTCATTCCAGACTCGTTTGAGGTTGAAAACAACTTGTAGCTTCATTTTCGGTTGTTTAAAATTAGAATCAACTTGTAGTTTCATTCTTGGCTCGTTTGAGCCTGTAAACAACTGGTTGCTTCATTATTGGCTAGATTGAAGTTGGAAACAACTTGTAGCTTCATTTCAGACTCGTTTGAAGTTGAAAACAACTTGTAGCTTCATTTTCGGTTGTTTAAAATTAGAATCAACTTGTAGCTTCATTCTGGACTGGTTTAAGCTTGTAAACAACTTGTTGCTTCATTACTCGCTAGACTGAAGTTGGAAACAACATGTAGATTCATTCCAGACTCGTTTGAAGCTGAAAACAACTTGTAGCTTTGTTTTCAGTTGTTTAAAATTAGAACCAAGCTGTAGTTGCATTCCTGACTCGTTTGAGCCCGGAAACAACTTGTTGCTTTATTATTGGTTAGATTAAAGTTGGAAACAACTTGTAGCTTCATTCCCGACTCTTTTGAGGTTGAAAACAACTTGTAGCTTCATTTTCGGTTGTTTAAAATTAGAATCAACTTGTAGTTTCATTCTTGGCTCGTTTGAGCCTGTAAACAACTGGTTGCTTTATTATTGGCTAGATTGAAGTTGGAAACAACTTGTAGCTCCATTCCGGACTCGTTTGAAGTTGAAAAGAACTTGTACCTTCATTTTTGGTTGTTTGAAATTGGAAGCAACTTGTAGTTTCATTCTTGACTCGTTTGAGCCCGGAAGCCCGGAAACAACTTGTTGCTTTATTATTGGCTAGATTAAAGTTGGAAACAACTTGTAGTTTCATTCCAGACTCGTTTGAGGTTGAAAACAACTTGTAGCTTCATTTTCGGTTGTTTAAAATTAGAATCAACTTGTTGTTTCATTCTTGGCTCGTTTGAGCCTGTAAACAACTGGTTGCTTCATTATTGGCTAGATTGAAGTTGGAAACAACTTGTAGCTTCATTCCAGACTCGTTTGAAGTTGAAAACAACTTGTAGCTTCATTTTCGGTTGTTTAAAATTAGAATCAACTTGTAGCTTCATTCTGGACTGGTTTAAGCTTGTAAACAACTTGTTGCTTCATTACTCGCTAGACTGAAGTTGGAAACAACTTGTAGATTCATTCCAGACTCGTTTGAAGCTGAAAACAACTTGTAGCTTTGTTTTCAGTTGTTTAAAATTAGAACCAAGCTGTAGTTGCATTCCTGACTCGTTTGAGCCCGGAAACAACTTGTTGCTTTATTATTGGTTAGATTAAAGTTGGAAACAACTTGTAGCTTCATTCCCGACTCTTTTGAGGTTGAAAACAACTTGTAGCTTCATTTTCGGTTGTTTAAAATTAGAATCAACTTGTAGTTTCATTCTTGGCTCGTTTGAGCCTGTAAACAACTGGTTGCTTTATTATTGGCTAGATTGAAGTTGGAAACAACTTGTAGCTTCATTTTCGGTTGTTTAAAATTAGAACAACTTGTAGCTTCATTCTGGACTAGTTTAAGCCTGTAAACAACTTGTTGCTTCATTACTAGCTAGACTGAAGTTGGAAACAACTTGTAGCTTCATTTCAGACTCGTTTGAAGCTGAAAACAACTTGTAGCTTCATTTTCGGTTGTTTAAAATTAGAACCAAGCTGTAGGTGCATTCCTGACTCGTTTGAGCCCGGAAACAACTTGTTGCTTTATTATTGGTTAGATTAAAGTTGGAAACAACTTGTAGCTTTATTCCCGACTCATTTGAGGTTGAAAACAACTTGTAGCTTCATTTTCGGTTGTTTAAAATTAGAATCAACTTGTAGTTTCATTCTTGGCTCGTTTGAGCCTGTAAACAACTGGTTGCTTCATTATTGGCTAGATTGAAGTTGGAAACAACTTGTAGCTTCATTCCAGACTCGTTTGAAGTTGAAAAGAACTTGTAGCTTCGTTTTCGGTTGTTTAAAATTAGAACCAACTTGTAGTTACATTCTTGACTCGTTTGAGCCCGGAAACAACTTGTTGCTTTATTATTGGCTAGATTTAAGTTGGAAACAACTTGTAGCTTCATTCCAGACTCGTTTGAGGTTGAAAACAACTTGTAGCTTCATTTTCGGTTGTTTAAAATTAGAATCAACTTGTTGTTTCATTCTTGGCTCGTTTGAGCCTGTAAACAATTGGTTGCTTCATTATTGGCTAGATTGAAGTTGGAAACAACTTGTAGCTTCATTCCAGACTCGTTTGAAGTTGAAAATAACTTGTAGCTTCCTTTTCGGTTGTTTAAAATTAGAACCAACTTGTAGTTGCATTCTTGACCCGTTTGAGCCCGGAAACAACTTGTTGCTTTATTATTGGCTAGATTAAAGTTGGAAACAACTTGTAGCTTCATTCCAGACTCGTTTGAGGTTGAAAACAACTTGTAGCTTCATTTTCGGTTGTTTAAAATTAGAATCAACTTGTAGTTTCATTCTTGGCTCGTTTGAGCCTGTAAACAACTGGTTGCTTCATTATTGGCTAGATTGAAGTTGGAAACAACTTGTAGCTTCATTTCAGACTCGTTTGAAGTTGAAAACAACTTGTAGCTTCATTTTCGGTTGTTTAAAATTAGAATCAACTTGTAGCTTCATTCTGGACTGGTTTAAGCTTGTAAACAACTTGTTGCTTCATTACTCGCTAGACTGAAGTTGGAAACAACATGTAGATTCATTCCAGACTCGTTTGAAGCTGAAAACAACTTGTAGCTTTGTTTTCAGTTGTTTAAAATTAGAACCAAGCTGTAGTTGCATTCCTGACTCGTTTGAGCCCGGAAACAACTTGTTGCTTTATTATTGGTTAGATTAAAGTTGGAAACAACTTGTAGCTTCATTCCCGACTCTTTTGAGGTTGAAAACAACTTGTAGCTTCATTTTCGGTTGTTTAAAATTAGAATCAACTTGTAGTTTCATTCTTGGCTCGTTTGAGCCTGTAAACAACTGGTTGCTTTATTATTGGCTAGATTGAAGTTGGAAACAACTTGTAGCTCCATTCCGGACTCGTTTGAAGTTGAAAAGAACTTGTACCTTCATTTTTGGTTGTTTGAAATTGGAAGCAACTTGTAGTTTCATTCTTGACTCGTTTGAGCCCGGAAGCCCGGAAACAACTTGTTGCTTTATTATTGGCTAGATTAAAGTTGGAAACAACTTGTAGTTTCATTCCAGACTCGTTTGAGGTTGAAAACAACTTGTAGCTTCATTTTCGGTTGTTTAAAATTAGAATCAACTTGTTGTTTCATTCTTGGCTCGTTTGAGCCTGTAAACAACTGGTTGCTTCATTATTGGCTAGATTGAAGTTGGAAACAACTTGTAGCTTCATTCCAGACTCGTTTGAAGTTGAAAACAACTTGTAGCTTCATTTTCGGTTGTTTAAAATTAGAATCAACTTGTAGCTTCATTCTGGACTGGTTTAAGCTTGTAAACAACTTGTTGCTTCATTACTCGCTAGACTGAAGTTGGAAACAACTTGTAGATTCATTCCAGACTCGTTTGAAGCTGAAAACAACTTGTAGCTTTGTTTTCAGTTGTTTAAAATTAGAACCAAGCTGTAGTTGCATTCCTGACTCGTTTGAGCCCGGAAACAACTTGTTGCTTTATTATTGGTTAGATTAAAGTTGGAAACAACTTGTAGCTTCATTCCCGACTCTTTTGAGGTTGAAAACAACTTGTAGCTTCATTTTCGGTTGTTTAAAATTAGAATCAACTTGTAGTTCATTCTTGGCTCGTTTGAGCCTGTAAACAACTGGTTGCTTTATTATTGGCTAGATTGAAGTTGGAAACAACTTGTAGCTTCATTTCGGTTGTTTAAAATTAGAACAACTTGTAGCTTCATTCTGGACTAGTTTAAGCCTGTAAACAACTTGTTGCTTCATTACTAGCTAGACTGAAGTTGGAAACAACTTGTAGCTTCATTTCAGACTCGTTTGAAGCTGAAAACAACTTGTAGCTTCATTTTCGGTTGTTTAAAATTAGAACCAAGCTGTAGGTGCATTCCTGACTCGTTTGAGCCCGGAAACAACTTGTTGCTTTATTATTGGTTAGATTAAAGTTGGAAACAACTTGTAGCTTTATTCCCGACTCATTTGAGGTTGAAAACAACTTGTAGCTTCATTTTCGGTTGTTTAAAATTAGAATCAACTTGTAGTTTCATTCTTGGCTCGTTTGAGCCTGTAAACAACTGGTTGCTTCATTATTGGCTAGATTGAAGTTGGAAACAACTTGTAGCTTCATTCCAGACTCGTTTGAAGTTGAAAAGAACTTGTAGCTTCGTTTTCGGTTGTTTAAAATTAGAACCAACTTGTAGTTACATTCTTGACTCGTTTGAGCCCGGAAACAACTTGTTGCTTTATTATTGGCTAGATTTAAGTTGGAAACAACTTGTAGCTTCATTCCAGACTCGTTTGAGGTTGAAAACAACTTGTAGCTTCATTTTCGGTTGTTTAAAATTAGAATCAACTTGTTGTTTCATTCTTGGCTCGTTTGAGCCTGTAAACAATTGGTTGCTTCATTATTGGCTAGATTGAAGTTGGAAACAACTTGTAGCTTCATTCCAGACTCGTTTGAAGTTGAAAATAACTTGTAGCTTCCTTTTCGGTTGTTTAAAATTAGAACCAACTTGTAGTTGCATTCTTGACCCGTTTGAGCCCGGAAACAACTTGTTGCTTTATTATTGGCTAGATTAAAGTTGGAAACAACTTGTAGCTTCATTCCAGACTCGTTTGAGGTTGAAAACAACTTGTAGCTTCATTTTCGGTTGTTTAAAATTAGAATCAACTTGTAGTTTCATTCTTGGCTCGTTTGAGCCTGTAAACAACTGGTTGCTTCATTATTGGCTAGATTGAAGTTGGAAACAACTTGTAGCTTCATTTCAGACTCGTTTGAAGTTGAAAACAACTTGTAGCTTCATTTTCGGTTGTTTAAAATTAGAATCAACTTGTAGCTTCATTCTGGACTGGTTTAAGCTTGTAAACAACTTGTTGCTTCATTACTCGCTAGACTGAAGTTGGAAACAACATGTAGATTCATTCCAGACTCGTTTGAAGCTGAAAACAACTTGTAGCTTTGTTTTCAGTTGTTTAAAATTAGAACCAAGCTGTAGTTGCATTCCTGACTCGTTTGAGCCCGGAAACAACTTGTTGCTTTATTATGGTTAGATTAAAGTTGGAAACAACTTGTAGCTTCATTCCCGACTCTTTTGAGGTTGAAAACAACTTGTAGCTTCATTTTCGGTTGTTTAAAATTAGAATCAACTTGTAGTTTCATTCTTGGCTCGTTTGAGCCTGTAAACAACTGGTTGCTTTATTATTGGCTAGATTGAAGTTGAAACAACTTGTAGCTCCATTCCGGACTCGTTTTGAAGTGAAAGAACTTGTACCTTCATTTTTGGTTGTTTGAAATTGGAAGCAACTTGTAGTTTCATTCTTGACTCGTTTGAGCCCGGAAGCCGGAAACAACTTGTTGCTTTATTATTGGCTAGATTAAAGTTGGAAACAATTTGTAGTTTCATTCCAGACTCGTTTGAGGTTGAAAACAACTTGTAGCTTCATTTTCGGTTGTTTAAAATTAGAATCAACTTGTTGTTTCATTCTTGGCTCGTTTGAGCCTGTAAACAACTGGTTGCTTCATTATTGGCTAGATTGAAGTTGGAAACAACTTGTAGCTTCATTCCAGACTCGTTTGAAGTTGAAAACAACTTGTAGCTTCATTTTCGGTTGTTTAAAATTAGAATCAACTTGTAGCTTCATTCTGGACTGGTTTAAGCTTGTAAACAACTTGTTGCTTTCATTACTCGCTAGACTGAAGTTGGAAACCAACTTGTAGATTCATTCCAGACTCGTTTGAAGCTGAAAACAACTTGTAGCTTTGTTTTCAGTTGTTTAAAATTAGAACCAAGTTGTAGTTGCATTCCTGACTCGTTTGAGCCCGGGAAACAACTTGTTGCTTTATTATTGGTTAGATTAAAGTTGGAAACAACTTGTAGCTTCATTCCCGACTCTTTTGAGGTTGAAAACAACTTGTAGCTTTCATTTTCGGTTGTTTAAAATTAGAATCAACTTGTAGTTTCATTCTTGGCTCGTTTGAGCCTGTAAACAACTGGTTGCTTATTATTGGCTAGATGAAGTTGGAAACAACTTGTAGCTTCATTTTCGGTTGTTTAAAATTAGAACAACTTGTAGCTTCATCTGGACTAGTTTAAGCCTGTAAACAACTTGTTTGCTTCATTACTAGCTAGACTGAAGTTGGAAACAACTTGTAGCTTCATTTCAGACTCGTTGAAGCTGTGAAAACAACTTGTAGCTTCATTTTCGGTTGTTTAAAATTAGAACCAAGCTGTAGGGGCATTCCTGACTCGTTTGAGCCCGGAGAACAACTTGTTGCTTTATTATTGGTTAGATTAAAGTTGGAAAACAACTTGTAGCTTTATTCCCGACTCATTTGAGGTTGAAAACAACTTGTAGCTTCATTTTCGGTGTTTAAAATTAGAATCAACTTGTAGTTTTCATTCTTGGCTCGTTTGAGCCTGTAAACAACTGGTTGCTTCATATTGGCTAGATTGAAGTTGGAAACAACTTGTAGCTTCATTCCAGACTCGTTTGAAGTTGAAAAGAACTTGTAGCTTCGTTTTCGGTTGTTTAAAATTAGAACCAACTTGTAGTTACATTCTTGACTCGTTTGAGCCGGAAACAACTTGTTGCTTATTATTGGCTAGATTTTAAGTTGGAAACAACTTGTAGCTTCATTCCAGACTCGTTTGAGGTTGTGAAAACAACTTGTAGCTTCATTTTCGGTTGTTTAAAATTAGAATCAACTTGTTGTTTCATTCTTGGCTCGTTTGAGCCTGTAAACAATTGGTTGCTTCATATTGGCTAGATTGAAGTTGGAAACAACTTGTAGCTCATTCCAGACTCGTTTGAAGTTGAAAATAACTTGTAGCTTCCTTTTCGGTTGTTTAAAATTAGAACCAACTTGTAGTTGCATCTTGACCGTTTTGAGCCCGGAAACAACTTGTTGCTTTATTATGGCTAGATTAAAGTTGGAAACAACTTGTAGCTTCATTCCAGACTCGTTTGAGGTTGAAAACAACTTGTAGCTTCATTTTCGGTTGTTTAAATTAGAATCAACTTGTAGTTTCATTCTTGGCTCGTTTGAGCCTGTAAACAACTGGTTGCTTCATTATTGGCTAGATTGAAGTTGGAAACAACTTGTAGCTCATTTCAGACTCGTTTGAAGTTGAAAACAACTTGTAGCTTCATTTCGGTTGTTTAAAATTAGAATCAACTTGTAGCTCATTCTGGACTGGTTTAAGCTTTGTAAACAACTTGTTGCTTCATTACTCGCTAGACTGAAGTTGGAACAACATGTAGATTCATTCCAGACTCGTTTGAAGCTGAAAACAACTTGTAGCTTTGTTTTCAGTTGTTTAAAATTAGAAACCAAGCTGTAGTTGCATTCCTGACTCGTTTGAGCCCGGAAACAACTTGTTGCTTTATTATTGGTTAGATTAAAGTTGGAAAACAACTTGTAGCTTCATTCCCGACTCTTTGAGGTTGAAACAACTTGTAGCTTCATTTTCGGTTGTTTAAAATTAGAATCAACTTGTAGTTTCATTCTTGGCTCGTTTGAGCCTGTAAACAACTGGTTGCTTTATTATTGGCTAGATTGAAGTTGGAAACAACTTGTAGCTTCATTCCAGACTCGTTTGAAGTTGAAAAGAACTTGTAGCTTCGTTTTCGGTTGTTTAAAATTAGAACCAACTTGTAGTTACATTCTTGACTCGTTTGAGCCCGGAAGCCCGGAAACAACTTGTTGCTTTATTATTGGCTAGATTAAAGTTGGAAACAACTTGTAGTTTCATTCCAGACTCGTTTGAGGTTGAAAAAAACTGTAGCTTCATTTTCGGTTGTTTAAAATTAGAATCAACTTGTAGCTTCATTCTGGACTGGTTTAAGCTTGTAAACAACTTGTTGCTTCATTACTCGCTAGACTGAAGTTGGAAACAACTTGTAGATTCATTCCAGACTCGTTTGAAGCTGAAAACAACTTGTAGCATTGTTTTCAGTTGTTTAAAATTAGAACCAAGCTTGTAGTTGCATTCCTGACTCGTTTGAGCCCGGAGGAACAACTTGTTGCTTTATTATTGGTTAGATTAAAGTTGGAACAACTTGTAGCTTCATTCCCGACTCTTTTGAGGTTGAAAACAACTTGTAGCTTCATTTTCGGTTGTTTAAATTAGAAATCAACTTGTAGTTTCATTCTTGGCTCGTTGAGCCTGTAAACAACTGGTTGCTTATTATTGGCTAGATTGAAGTTGGAAACAACTTGTAGCTTCATTCCAGACTCGTTTGAAGTTGAAAGAACTTGTAGCTTCGTTTTCGGTGTTTAAAATTAGAACCAACTTGTAGTTACATTCTGACTCGTTTGAGCCCGGAAGCCCGGAAACAACTTGTTGCTTTATTATTGGCTAGATTAAAGTTGGAAACAACTTGTAGTTTCATTCCAGACTCGTTTGAGGTTGAAAACAACTTGTAGCTTCATTTTCTGTTGTTTAAAATTAGAATCAACTTGTTGTTTCATTCTTGGCTCATTTGAGCCTGTAAACAATTGGTTGCTTCATTATTGGCTAGATTGAAGTTGGAAACAACTTGTAGCTTCATTCCAGACTCGTTTGAAGTTGAAAACAACTTGTAGCTTCGTTTTCGGTTGTTTAAAATTAGAACCAACTTGTAGTTGCATTCTTGACCCGTTTGAGCCCGGAAACAACTTGTTGCTTTATTATTGGCTAGATAAAGTTGGGAAACAACTGTAGCTTCATTCCAGACTCGTTTGAGGTTGAAAACAACTTTTATCTTCATTTTCGGTTGTTTAAAATTAGAATCAACTTGTAGTTTCATTCTTGGCTCGTTTGAGCCTGTAAACAACTGGTTGCTTCATTATTGGCTAGATTGAAGTTGGAAACAACTTGTAGCTTCATTTCAGACTCGTTTGAGTTGAAAACAACTTGTAGCTTCATTTTCGGTTGTTTAAAATTAGAATCAACTTGTAGTTTCATTCTGGACTGGTTTAAGCCTTGTAAACAACTTGTTGCTTCATTACTAGCTAGACTGAAGTTGGAATAAAACTTGTAGCTTCATTCCAGACTCATTTGAAGCTGAAAACAACTTGTAGCTTCGTTTTCGGTTGTTTAAAATTAGAACCAACTTGTAGTTGCATTCTTGACTCTTTTGAGCCCGGAAAAAACTTGTTGCTTTATTATTGGCTAGATTAAAGTTGGAAACAACTTGTAGCTTCATATTAGACTCGTTTGAGGTTGAAAACAACTTGTACCTTTATTTCGGTTGTTTAAAATGAGAATCAACTTGTAGTACATTCTTGGCTCGTTTGAGCCTGTAAACAACTTGTGCTTCATTAGTGGCTAGATTGAAGTTGGAAACAACTTGTAGCTTCATTCCAGACTCGTTTGAAGTTGAAAACAACTTGTAGCTTCGTTTTCGGTTGTTTAAAATTAGAACCAATTTGTAGTTGCATTCTTGACTCGTTTGAGCCGGAAACAACTTGTTGCTTTATTATTGGCTAGATTAAAGTTGGAAACAACTTGTAGCTTCATCCAGACTCATTGAGGTTGAAACAACTTGTAGCTTCATTTTCGGTTGTTTAAAATGAGAATCAACTTGTAGTTTCATTCTTGGCTCGTTTGAGCCTGTAAACAACTGGTTGCTTCATTATTGGGTAGATTGAAGTTGGAAACAACTTGTAGCTTCATTTCAGACTCGTTTTGAAGTTGAAAACAACTGTAGCTTCATTTTCGGTTGTTTAAAATTAGAATCAACTTGTAGCTTCATTCTGGACTGGTTTAAGCCTGTAAACAACTTGTTGCTTCATTACTAGCTAGACTGAAGTTGGAAACAACTTGTAGCTTCATTCCAGACTCATTTGAAGCTGAAAACAACTTGTAGCTTCGTTTTCGGTTGTTTAAAATTAGAACCAACTTGTAGTTGCATTCTTGACTCTTTTGAGCCCGGAAAAAAACTTGTGCTTTATTATTGGCTAGATTAAAGTTGGAAACAACTTGTTAGCTTCATATTAGACTCGTTTGAGGTGAAAAACAACTTGTACCTTTATTTTCGGTTGTTTAAAATGAGAATCAACTTGTAGTTACATTCTTGGCTCGTTTGAGCCTGTAAACAACTTGTTGCTTCATAGTGGCTAGATTGAAGTTGGAAACAACTGTAGCTTCATTCCAGACTCGTTTGAAGTTGAAAAACAACTTGTAGCTTCGTTTTCGGTTGTTTAAAATTAGAACCAACTTGTAGTTGCATTCTTGACTCGTTTGAGCCCGGAGGAAACAACTTGTTGTTTTATTATTGGCTAGATTAAAGTTGGAAACAACTTGTAGCTTCATTCCAGACTCATTTGAGGTTGAAAACAACTTGTAGCTTCATTTTCGGTTGTTTAAAAATGAGAATCAACTTGTAGTTTCATTCTTGGCTCGTTTGAGCCTGTAAACAACTTGTTGCTTCATTAGTGGCTAGATTGAAGTTGGAAACAACTTGTAGCTTCATTCCAGACTCGTTTGAAGTTGAAAAAAACTTGTAGCTTCGTTTTCCGTTGTTTAAAATTAGAACCAACTTGTAGTTGCATTCTTGACTCGTTTGAGCCCAGAAACAACTTGTTGCTTTATTATGGCTAGATTAAAGTTGGAAACAAACTTGTAGCTTCATTCCAGACTCGTTTGAGGTTGAAAACAACTTGTAGCTTCATTCCAGACTCGTTTGAGGTTGAAAACAACTTGTAGCTTCATTTTCGGTTGTTTAAAATGAGAATCAACTTGTAGTTTCATTCTTGGCTCGTTTGAGCCTTGTGTAAACAACTTGTTGCTTCATTAGTGGCTAGACTGAACTTGGAAACAACTTGTAGATTCATTCCAGGCTCGTTTGAGGTTGAAAACTTGTAGCTCATTTTCTGTTGTTTAAAATGAGAATCAACTTGTAGTTTCATTCTTGGCTCGTTTGAGCCTGTAAACAACTTGTTGCTTCATTAGTGGCAAGATTGAAGTTGGAAACAACTTGTAGCTCATTCCAGACTCGTTGAATTTGAAAACAACTTGTAGCTTCGTTTTCAGTTGTTTAAAATTAGAACCAACTTGTGGTTGCATTCTTGACGCGTTTTGAGCCCGGAAACAACTTGTTGCTTTTTTATTGGCTAGATTAAAGTTGGAAACAACTTGTAGCTTCATTCCAGACTCGTTTGAGGTTGAAAACAACTTGTAGCTTCATTTTCGGTTGTTTTAAATTAGAATCAGCTTGTAGTTTCATTCTTTGCTCGTTTGAGCATGTGTAAACAACTGGTTGCTTCATTATTGCTAGATTGAAGTTGGAACAACTTGTAGCTCATTCCAGACACGTTTGAAGTTGAAAATAACTTGTAGCTCATTTTCGGTTGTTTAAAATTAGAACAACTTGTAGCTTCATTCTGGACTAGTTTAAGCCTGTAAACAACTTGTTGCTTCATACTAGCTAGACTGAAGTTGGAAACAACTTGTAGCTTCATTTCAGACTCGTTTGAAGCTGAAAACAACTTGTAGCTTCATTTTTCGGTTGTTTAAAATTAGAATCAACTGTTGTTTCATTCTTGGCTCGTTTGAGCCTGTAAACAATTGGTTGCTCATTATTGGCTAGATTGAAGTTGGAAACAACTTGTAGCTTCATTCCAGACTCGTTTGAAGTTGAAAACAACTTGTAGATCCTTTTCGGTTGTTTAAAAATTAGAACCAACTTGTATTTGCATTCTTAAGCCGTTTGAGCCCGGAAACAACTTGTTGCTTTATTATTGGCTAGATTAAAGTTGGAAAACAACTTGTAGCTTCATTCCAGACTCGTTTGAGGTTGAAAACACTTTTAGCTTCATTTTCGGTTGTTCAAAATTAGAATCAAGTTGTAGTTTCATTCTTGGCTCGTTTGAGCCTGTAAACAACTGGTTGCTTCATTATTGGCTAGATTGAAGTTGGAAACAACTTGTAGCTTCATTTCAGACTCGTTTGAAGTTGAAAACAAACTTGTAGCTTCATTTTCGGTTGTTTAAAATTAGAATCAACTTGTAGCTTCATTCTAGACTGGTTTAAGCCTGTAAACAACTTGTTGCTTCATTACTAGCTAGACTGAAGTTTGAAACAACTTGTAGCTTCATTCCAGACTCGTTTGAAGGTGAAAACAACTTGTAGCTTCGTTTTCGGTTGTTTTAAAATTAGAACCAACTTGTAGTTGCATTCTTGACTTGTTTGAGCCCGGAAAAAACTTGTTGCTTTATTATTGGCTAGATTAAAGTTGGAAACAACTTGTAGCTTCATATTAGACTCGTTTGAGGTTGAAAACAACTTGTACCTTTATTTTCGGTTGTTTAAAATGAGAATCAACTTGTAGTTTCATTCTTGGCTCGTTTGAGCCTGTAAACAAGTTGTTGCTTTATTAGTGGCTAGATTGAAGTTGGAAACAACTTGTAGCTTCATTCCAGACTCGTTTGAAATTGAAAACAACTTGTAGCTTCGTTTTCAGTTGTTTAAAATTAGAACCAACTTGTACTTGCATTCTTGACTCGTTTGAGCCGGAAGCAACTTGTTGCTTTATATTGGCTAGATTAAAGTTGGAACAACTTGTAGCTTCATTCCAGACTCGTTTGAGGTTGAAAACAACTTGTAGCTTCATTTTCGGTTGTTTAAAATTAGAATCAGCTTGTAGTTTCATTCTTGGCTCGTTTGAGCTGTAAACAACTGGTTGCTTCATTATTGGCTAGATTGAAGTTGGAAACAACTTGTAGCTTCATTCCAGACACGTTTGAAGTTGAAAACAACTTGTAGCTTCATTTTCGGTGTTTAAAATTAGAACAACTTGTAGCTTCATTCTGGACTAGTTTAAGCCTGTAACAACTTGTTGCTTCATTACTAGCTAGACTGAAGTTGGAAACAACTTGTAGCTTCATTTCAGACTCGTTTGAAGCTGAAAACAACTTGTAGCTTCATTTTCGGTTGTTTAAAATAGAATCAACTTGTTGTTTCATTCTTGGCTCGTTTGAGCCTGTAAACAATTGGTTGCTTCATTATTGGCTAGATTGAAGTTGGAAACAACTTGTAGCTTCATTCCAGACTCGTTTGAAGTGAAAACAACTGTAGCTTCCTTTTCGGTTTGTTTAAAATTAGAACAAACTTGTATTTGCATTCTTAAGCCGTTTGAGCCCGAAAACAACTTGTTGCTCTATTATGGCTAGATTAAAGTTGGAAACAACTTGTAGCTTCATTCCAGACTCGTTTTGAGGTTGAAAACAACTTTTAGCTTCATTTTCGGTTGTTCAAAATTAGTATCAAGTTGTAGTTTCATTCTTGGCTCGTTTGAGCCTGTAACAACTGGGTGCTCATTATTGGCTAGATTGAAGTTGGAAACAACTTGTAGCTTCATTTCAGACTCGTTTGAAGTTGAAAACAACTTGTAGCTTCATTTTCGGTTGTTTAAAATTAGAATCAACTTGTAGCTTCATTCTAGACTGGTTTAAGCCTGTAAACAACTTGTTGCTTCATACTAGCTAGACTGAAGTTGATGAAACAACTTGTAGCTTCATTCCAGACTCGTTTGAAGGTGAAAACAACTTGTAGCTTCGTTTTCGGTTGTTTAAAATTAGAACCAACTTGTAGTTGCATTCTTGACTCGTTTGAGCCCGGAAACAACTTGTTGCTTTATTATTGGCTAGATTAAAGTTGGAAACAACTTGTAGCTTCATATTAGACTCGTTTGAGGTTGAAAATAACTTGTAGCTTCATTTTCGGTTGTTTAAAATGAGAATCAACTTGTAGTTTCATTCTTGGCTCGTTTGAGCCTGTAAACAACTTGTTGCTTCATTAGTGGCTAGATTGAAGTTGGAAACAACTTGTAGCTTCATTCCAGACTCGTTTGAAGTTGAAAACAACTTGTAGCTTCGTTTTCGGTTGTTTAAAATTAGAACCAACTTGTAGTTGCATTCTTGACTCGTTTGAGCCCGGAAACAACTTGTTGCTTTATTATTGGCTAGATTAAAGTTGGAAACAACTTGTAGCTTCATTCCAGACTCGTTTGAGGTTGAAAACAACTTGTAGCTTCATTTTCGGTTGTTTAAAATGAGAATCAACTTGTAGTTTCATTCTTGGCTCGTTTGAGCCTGTAAACAACTTGTTGCTTCATTATTGGCTAGATTGAAGTTGGAAACAACTTGTAGCTTCATTCCAGACTCGTTTGAAGTTGAAAACAACTTGTAGCTTCGTTTTCGGTTGTTTAAAATTAGAACCAACTTGTAGTTGCATTCTTGACTCGTTTGAGCCCGGAAACAACTTGTTGCTTTATTATTGGCTAGATTAAGTTGGAAACAACTTGTAGCTTCATTCCAGACTCGTTTGAGGTTGAAAACAACTTGTAGCTTCATTTTCGGTTGTTTAAAATGAGAATCAACTTGTAGTTTCATTCTTGGCTCGTTTGAGCCTGTAAACAACTTGTTGCTTCATTAGTGGCTAGATTGAAGTTGGAAACAACTTGTAGCTTCATTCCAGACTCGTTTGAGGTTGAAAACTTGTAGCTTCATTTTCGGTTGTTTAAAATTAGAATCAACTTGTAGTTTCATTCTTGGCTCGTTTGAGCCTGTAAACAACTTGTTGCTTCATTAGTGGCTAGATTGAAGTTGGAAACAACTTGTAGCTTCATTCCAGACTCGTTTGAAGTTGAAAACAACTTGTAGCTTCGTTTTCGGTTGTTTAAAATTAGAACCAACTTGTAGTTGCATTCTTGACCGTTTGAGCCCGGAAACAACTTGTTGCTTTTTATTGGCTAGATTAAAGTTGGAAACAACTTGTAGCTTCATTCCAGACTCGTTTGAGGTTGAAAACAACTTGTAGCTTCATTTTCGGTTGTTTAAAATTAGAATCAACTTGTAGTTTCATTCTTGGCTCGTTTGAGCCTGTAAACAACTGGTTGCTTCATTATTGGCTAGATTGAAGTTGGAAACAACTTGTAGCTTCATTCAGACTCGTTTGAAGTTGAAAACAACTTGTAGCTTCATTTTCGGTTGTTTAAAATTAGAATCAACTTGTAGCTTCATTCTGGACTCGTTTAAGCCTGTAAACAACTTGTTGCTTCATTACTGGCTAGACTGAAGTTGGAAACAACTTGTAGCTTCATTCCAGACTCGTTTGAAGTTGAAAACAACTTGTAGCTTCGTTTTCGGTTGTTTAAAATTAGAACCAACTTGTAGTTGCATTCTTGACTCGTTTGAGCCCGGAAACAACTTGTTGCTTTATTATTGGCTAGATTAAAGTTGGAAACAACTTGTAGCTTCATTCCAGACTCGTTTGAGGTTGAAAACAACTTGTAGCTTCATTTTCGGTTGTTTAAAATTAGAATCAACTTGTAGTTTCATTCTTGGCTCGTTTGAGCCTGTAAACAACTGGTTGCTTCATTATTGGCTAGATTGAAGTTGGAAACAACTTGTAGCTTCATTCCAGACTCGTTTGAAGTTGAAAACAACTTGTAGCTTCGTTTTCGGTTGTTTAAAATTAGAACCAACTTGTAGTTGCATTCTTGACTCGTTTGAGCCCGGAAACAACTTGTTGCTTTATTATTGGCTAGATTAAAGTTGGAAACAACTTGTAGCTTCATTCCAGACTCGTTTGAGGTTGAAAACAACTTGTAGCTTCATTTTCGGTTGTTTAAAATGAGAATCAACTTGTAGTTTCATTCTTGGCTCGTTTGAGCCTGTAAACAACTTGTTGCTTCATTAGTGGCTAGATTGAAGTTGGAAACAACTTGTAGCTTCATTCCAGACTCGTTTGAAGTTGAAAAAACTTGTAGCTTCGTTTTCGGTTGTTTAAAATTAGAACCAACTTGTAGTTGCATTCTTGACTCGTTTGAGCCCGGAAACAACTTGTTGCTTTATTATTGGCTAGATTAAAGTTGGAAACAACTTGTAGCTTCATTCCAGACTCGTTTGAGGTTGAAAACAACTTGTAGCTTCATTTTCGGTTGTTTAAAATGAGAATCAACTTGTAGTTTCATTCTTGGCTCGTTTGAGCCTGTAAACAACTTGTTGCTTCATTAGTGGCTAGATTGAAGTTGGAAACAACTTGTAGCTTCATTCCAGACTCGTTTGAGGTTGAAAACTTGTAGCTTCATTTTCGGTTGTTTAAAATTAGAATCAACTTGTAGTTTCATTCTTGGCTCGTTTGAGCCTGTAAACAACTTGTTGCTTCATTAGTGGCTAGATTGAAGTTGGAAACAACTTGTAGCTTCATTCCAGACTCGTTTGAAGTTGAAAACAACTTGTAGCTTCGTTTTCGGTTGTTTAAAATTAGAACCAACTTGTAGTTGCATTCTTGACTCGTTTGAGCCCGGAAACAACTTGTTGCTTTTTATTGGCTAGATTAAAGTTGGAAACAACTTGTAGCTTCATTCCAGACTCGTTTGAGGTTGAAAACAACTTGTAGCTTCATTTTCGGTTGTTTAAAATTAGAATCAACTTGTAGTTTCATTCTTGGCTCGTTTGAGCCTGTAAACAACTGGTTGCTTCATTATTGGCTAGATTGAAGTTGGAAACAACTTGTAGCTTCATTCCAGACTCGTTTGAAGTTGAAAACAACTTGTAGCTTCATTTTCGGTTGTTTAAAATTAGAATCAACTTGTAGCTTCATTCTGGACTCGTTTGAGCCTGTAAACAACTTGTTGCTTCATTACTGGCTAGATTGAAGTTGGAAACAACTTGTAGCTTCATTCCAGACTCGTTTGAAGTTGAAAACAACTTGTAGCTTGTTTTCGGTTGTTTAAAATTAGAACCAACTTGTAGTTGCATTCTTGACTCGTTTGAGCCCGGAAACAACTTGTTGCTTTATTATTGGCTAGATTAAAGTTGGAAACAACTTGTAGCTTCATTCCAGACTCGTTTGAGGTTGAAAACAACTTGTAGCTTCATTTTCGGTTGTTTAAAATTAGAATCAACTTGTAGTTTCATTCTTGGCTCGTTTGAGCCTGTAAACAACTTGTTGCTTCATTATTGGCTAGATTGAAGTTGGAAACAACTTGTAGCTTCATTCCAGACTCGTTTGAAGTTGAAAACAACTTGTAGCTTCGTTTTCGGTTGTTTAAAATTAGAACCAACTTGTAGTTGCATTCTTGACTCGTTTGAGCCCGGAAACAACTTGTTGCTTTATTATTGGCTAGATTAAAGTTGGAAACAACTTGTAGCTTCATTCCAGACTCGTTTGAGGTTGAAAACAACTTGTAGCTTCATTTTCGTTGTTTAAAATTAGAATCAACTTGTAGTTTCATTCTTGGCTCGTTTGAGCCTGTAAACAATTGGTTGCTTCATTATTGGCTAGATTGAAGTTGGAAACAACTTGTAGCTTCATTCCAGACTCGTTTGAAGTTGAAAACAACTTGTAGCTTCCTTTTCGGTTGTTTAAAATTAGAACCAACTTGTAGTTGCATTCTTGACCGTTTGAGCCCGGAAACAACTTGTTGCTTTATTATTGGCTAGATTAAAGTTGGAAACAACTTGTAGCTTCATTCCAGACTCGTTTGAGGTTGAAAACAACTTGTAGCTTCATTTTCGGTTGTTTAAAATTAGAATCAACTTGTAGTTTCATTCTTGGCTCGTTTGAGCCTGTAAACAACTGGTTGCTTCATTATTGGCTAGATTGAAGTTGGAAACAACTTGTAGCTTCATTTCAGACTCGTTTGAAGTTGAAAACAACTTGTAGCTTCATTTTCGGTTGTTTAAAATTAGAATCAACTTGTAGTTTCATTCTTGACTCGTTTGAGCCTGTAAACAACTTGTTGCTTCATTACTGGCTAGATTGAAGTTGGAAACAACTTGTAGCTTCATTCCAGACTCGTTTGAAGTTGAAAACAACTTGTAGCTTCGTTTTCGGTTGTTTAAAATTAGAACCAACTTGTAGTTGCATTCTTGACTCGTTTGAGCCCGGAAACAACTTGTTGCTTTATTATTGGCTAGATTAAAGTTGGAAACAACTTGTAGCTTCATTTCCAGACTCGTTTGAGGTTGAAAACAACTTGTAGCTTCATTTTCGGTTGTTTAAAATTAGAATCAACTTGTAGTTTCATTCTTGGCTCGTTTGAGCCTGTAAACAACTTGTTGCTTCATTAGTGGCTAGATTGAAGTTGGAAACAACTTGTAGCTTCATTCCAGACTCGTTTGAAGTTGAAAACAACTTGTAGCTTCGTTTTCGGTTGTTTAAAATTAGAACCAACTTGTAGTTGCATTCTTGACTCGTTTGAGCCCGGAAACAACTTGTTGCTTTATTATTGGCTAGATTAAAGTTGGAAACAACTTGTAGCTTCATTCCAGACTCGTTTGAGGTTGAAAACAACTTGTAGCTTCATTTTCGGTTGTTTAAAATTAGAATCAACTTGTAGTTTCATTCTTGGCTCGTTTGAGCCTGTAAACAACTTGTTGCTTCATTATTGGCTAGATTGAAGTTGGAAACAACTTGTAGCTTCATTCCAGACTCGTTTGAAGTTGAAAACAACTTGTAGCTTCGTTTTCGGTTGTTTAAAATTAGAACCAACTTGTAGTTGCATTCTTGACTCGTTTGAGCCCGGAAACAACTTGTTGCTTTATTATTGGCTAGATTAAAGTTGGAAACAACTTGTAGCTTCATTCCAGACTCGTTTGAGGTTGAAAACAACTTGTAGCTTCATTTTCGGTTGTTTAAAATTAGAATCAACTTGTAGTTTCATTCTTGGCTCGTTTGAGCCTGTAAACAACTTGTTGCTTCATTAGTGGCTAGACTGAAGTTGGAAACAACTTGTAGCTTCATTCCAGACTCGTTGAAGTTGAAATAACCTTGTAGCTTCGTTTCGTTTGTTTAAAATTAGAACCAACTTGTAGTTGCATTCTTGACTCGTTTGAGCCCGAAAACAACTTGTTGCTTTATTATTGGCAAGATTAAAGTTGGAAACAACTTGTAGCTTCATTCCAGACTCGTTTGAGGTTGAAAACAACTTGTAGCTTCATTCCAGACTCATTTGAAGTTGAAAACAACTTGTAGCTTCATTTTCGGTTGTTTAAAATTAGAATCAACATGTAGTTCATTCTGGACTGGTTTAAGCCTGTAAACAACTTGTTGCTTCATTATTGGCTAGATTGAAGTGGGAAACAACTTGTAGCTTCATTCCAGACTCGTTTGAAGTTGAAAACAACTTGTAGCTTCCTTTTCGGTTGTTTAAATTAGAATCAACTTGTAGTTTCATTCTTGGCTCGTTTGAGCCTGTAAACAACTGGTTGCTTCATTATTGGCTATATGAACTTGGAAACAACTTGTAGCTTCATTCCAGACTCGTTTGAGGTTGAAAACTTGTAGCTTCATTTTCTGTTGTTTAAAATGAGAATCAACTTGTAGTTTCATTCTTGGCTCGTTTGAGCCTGTAAACAACTTGTTGCTTCATTAGTGGCAAGATTGAAGTTGGAAACAACTATAGCTTCATTCTAGACTCGTTTGAATTTGAAACAACTTGTAGCTTCGTTTTCGGTTGTTTAAAATTAGAACCAACTTGTAGTTGCATTCTTGACTCGTTTGAGCCCGAACAACTTGTTGCTTTATTATTGGCTAGGTTAAAGTTGGAAACAACTTGTAGCTTCATTCCAGACTTGTTTGAGGTTGAAAACAACTTGTAGCTTCATTTTCGGTTGTTTAAAATGAGAATCAACTTGTAGTTCATTCTTGGCTCGTTTGAGCCTGTAAACAACATGTTGCTTCATTAGTGGCTAGACTGAAGTGGAAACAACTTGTAGCTTCATTCCAGACTCGTTTGAAGTTGAAATAACCTTGTAGCTTCGTTTTCGTTGTTTAAAATTAGAACCAACTTGTAGTTGCATTCTTGACTCGTTTGAGCCCGGAAACAACTTGTTGCTTTATTATAGGCAAGATTAAAGTTGGAAACAACTTGTAGCTTCATTCCAGACTCGTTTGAGGTTGAAAACAACTTGTAGCTTCATTCCAGACTCGTTTGAAGTTGAAAACAACTTGTAGCTTCATTTTCGGTTGTTTAAAATTAGAATCAACATGTAGTTTCATTCTGGACTGGTTTAAGCCTGTAAACAACTTGTTGCTTCATTATTGGCTGGATTGAAGTGGGAAACAACTTGTAGCTTCATTCCAGACTCGTTTGAAATTGAAAACAACTTGTAGCTTCCTTTTCGGTTGTTTAAAATTAGAATCAACTTGTAGTTTCATTCTTGGCTCGTTTGAGCCTGTAAACAACTGGTTGCTTCATTATTGGCTATATTGAACTTGGAAACAACTTGTAATTTCATTCCAGGCTCGTTTGAGGTTGAAAACTTGTAGCTTCATTTTCTGTTGTTTAAAATGAGAATCAACTTGTAGTTTCATTCTTGGCTCGTTTGTGCCTGTAAACACTTGTTGCTTCATTAGTGGCAAGATTGAAGTTGGAAACAACTTGTAGCTTCATTCCAGACTCGTTTGAATTTGAAAACAACTTGTAGCTTCGTTTTCGGTTGTTTAAAATTAGAACCAACTTGTAGTTGCATTCTTGACTCGTTTGAGCCCGGAAAAAACTTGTTGCTTTATTATTGGCTAGATTAAAGTTGGAAACAACTTGTAGCTTCATATTAGACTCGTTTGAGGTTGAAAACAACTTGTACCTTTATTTTCGGTTGTTTAAAATGAGAATCAACTTTTAGTTTCATTCTTGGCTCGTTTGAGCGTGTAAACAAGTTGTTGCTTCATTAGTGACTAGATTGAAGTTGGAAACAACTTGTAGCTTCATTCCAGACTCGTTTGAAATAGAAAACAACTTGTAGCTTCGTTTTCGGTTGTTTAAAATTAGAACCAACTTGTAGTTGCATTCTTGACTCGTTTGAGCCCGGAGGAAACAACTTGTTGCTTTATTATTGGCTAGATTAAAGTTGGAAACAACTTGTAGCTTCATTCCAGACTCGTTTGAGGTTGAAAACAACTTGTAGCTTCATTTTCGGTTGTTTAAAATGAGAATCAACTTGTAGTTTCATTCTTGGCTCGTTTGAGCCTGTAAACAACTTGTTGCTTCATTAGTGGCTAGATTGAAGGTGGAAACAACTTGTAGCTTCATTCCAGACTCGTTTGAAGTTGAAAAAAACTTGTAGCTTCGTTTTCGGTTGTTTAAAATTAGAACCAACTTGTAGTTGCATTCTTGACTCGTTGAGCCCGGAAACACTTGTTGCTTTATTATTGGCTAGGTTAAAGTTGGAAACAACTTGTAGCTTCATTCCAGACTCGTTTGAGGTTGAAAACAACTTGTAGCTTCATTTTCGGTTGTTTAAATGAGAATCAACTTGTAGTTTCATTCTTGGCTCGTTTGAGCCTGTAAACAACTTGTTGCTTCATTAGTGGCTAGACTGAAGTTGGAAACAACTTGTAGCTTCATTCCAGACTCGTTTGAAGTTGAAATAACCTTGTAGCTTCGTTTTCGTTTGTTTAAAATTAGAACCAACTTGTAGTTGCATTCTTGACTCGTTTGAGCCCGAAAACAATTTGTTGCTTTATTATTGGCAAGATTAAAGTTGGAAACAACTTGTAGCTTCATTCCAGACTCGTTTGAGGTTGAAAACAACTTGTAGCTTCATTCCAGACTCGTTTGAAGTTGAAAACAACTTGTAGCTTCATTTTCGGTTGTTTAAAATTAGAATCAACATGTAGTTTCATTCTGACTGGTTTTAAGCCTGTAAACAACTTGTTGCTTCATTATTGGCTAGATTGAAGTGGGAAACAACTTGTAGCTTCATTCCAGACTCGTTTGAAGTTGAAAACAACTTGTAGCTTCCTTTTCGGTTGTTTAAAATTAGAATCAACTTGTAGTTTCATTCTTGGCTCGTTTGAGCCTGTAAACAACTGGTTGCTTCATTATTGGCTATATTGAACTTGGAAACAACTTGTAGCTTCATTCCAGACTCGTTTGAGGTTGAAAACTTGTAGCTTCATTTTCTGTTGTTTAAAATGAGAATCAACTTGTAGTTTCATTCTTGGCTCGTTTGAGCCTGTAAACAACTTGTTGCTTCATTAGTGGCAAGATTGAAGTTGGAAACAACTTATAGCTTCATTCTAGACTCGTTTGAATTTGAAAACAACTTGTAGCTTCGTTTTCGGTTGTTTAAATTAGAACCAACTTGTAGTTGCATTCTTGACTCGTTTGAGCCCGGAAACAACTTGTTGCTTATTATTGGCTAGGTTAAAGTTGGAAACAACTTGTAGCTTCATTCCAGACTTGTTTGAGGTGAAAACAACTTGTAGCTTCATTTTCGGTTGTTTAAAATGAGAATCAACTTGTAGTTTCATTCTTGGCTCGTTTGAGCCTGTAAACAACATGTTGCTTCATTAGTGGCTAGACTGAAGTTGGAAACAACTTGTAGCTTCATTCCAGACTCGTTTGAAGTTGAAATAACCTTGTAGCTTCGTTTTCGTTTGTTTAAAATTAGAACCAACTTGTAGTTGCATTCTTGACTCGTTTGAGCCCGGAAACAACTTGTTGCTTTATTATAGCAAGATTAAAGTTGGAAACAACTTGTAGCTTCATTCCAGACTCGTTTGAGGTTGAAAACAACTTGTAGCTTCATTCCAGACTCGTTTGAAGTTGAAAACAACTTGTAGCTTCATTTTCGGTTGTTTAAAATTAGAATCAACATGTAGTTTCATTCTGGACTGGTTTAAGCCTGTAAACAACTTGTTGCTTCATTATTGGCTAGATTGAAGTGGGAAACAACTTGTAGCTTCATTCCAGACTCGTTTGAAATTGAAAACAACTTGTAGCTTCCTTTTCGGTTGTTTAAAATTAGAATCAACTTGTAGTTTCATTCTTGGCTCGTTTGAGCCTGTAAACAACTGGTTGCTTCATTATTGGCTATATTGAACTTGGAAACAACTTGTAATTTCATTCCAGGCTCGTTTGAGGTTGAAAACTTGTAGCTTCATTTTCTGTTGTTTAAAATGAGAATCAACTTGTAGTTTCATTCTTGGCTCGTTTGTGCCTGTAAACAACTTGTTGCTTCATTAGTGGCAAGATTGAAGTTGGAAACAACTTGTAGCTTCATTCCAGACTCGTTGAATTTGAAAACAACTTGTAGCTTCGTTTTCGGTTGTTTAAAATTAGAACCAACTTGTAGTTGCATTCTTGACTCGTTTGAGCCCGGAAAAAACTTGTTGCTTTATTATTGGCTAGATTAAAGTTGGAAACAACTTGTAGCTTCATATTAGACTCGTTTGAGGTTGAAAACAACTTGTACCTTTATTTTCGGTTGTTTAAAATGAGAATCAACTTTTAGTTTCATTCTTGGCTCGTTTGAGCGTGTAAACAAGTTGTTGCTTCATTAGTGACTAGATTGAAGTTGGAAACAACTTGTAGCTTCATTCCAGACTCGTTTGAAATAGAAAACAACTTGTAGCTTCGTTTTCGGTTGTTTAAAATTAGAACCAACTTGTAGTTGCATTCTTGACTCGTTTGAGCCCGGAAACAACTTGTTGCTTTATTATTGGCTAGATTAAAGTTGGAAACAACTTGTAGCTTCATTCCAGACTCGTTTGAGGTTGAAAACAACTTGTAGCTTCATTTTCGGTTGTTTAAAATGAGAATCAACTTGTAGTTTCATTCTTGGCTCGTTTGAGCCTGTAAACAACTTGTTGCTTCATTAGTGGCTAGATTGAAGGTGGAAACAACTTGTAGCTTCATTCCAGACTCGTTTGAAGTTGAAAAAAACTTGTAGCTTCGTTTTCGGTTGTTTAAAATTAGAACCAACTTGTAGTTGCATTCTTGACTCGTTTGAGCCCGGAAACAACTTGTTGCTTTATTATTGGCTAGGTTAAAGTTGGAAACAACTTGTAGCTTCATTCCAGACTCGTTTGAGGTTGAAAACAACTTGTAGCTTCATTTTCGGTTGTTTAAAATGAGAATCAACTTGTAGTTTCATTCTTGGCTCGTTTGAGCCTGTAAACAACTTGTTGCTTCATTAGTGGCTAGACTGAAGTTGGAAACAACTTGTAGCTTCATTCCAGACTCGTTTGAAGTTGAAATAACCTTGTAGCTTCGTTTTCGTTTGTTTAAAATTAGAACCAACTTGTAGTTGCATTCTTGACTCGTTTGAGCCCGAAAACAACTTGTTGCTTTATTATTGGCAAGATTAAAGTTGGAAACAACTTGTAGCTTCATTCCAGACTCGTTTGAGGTTGAAAACAACTTGTAGCTTCATTCCAGACTCGTTTGAAGTTGAAAACAACTTGTAGCTTCATTTTCGGTTGTTTAAAATTAGAATCAACATGTAGTTTCATTCTGGACTGGTTTAAGCCTGTAAACAACTTGTTGCTTCATTATTGGCTAGATTGAAGTGGGAAACAACTTGTAGCTTCATTCCAGACTCGTTTGAAGTTGAAAACAACTTGTAGCTTCCTTTTCGGTTGTTTAAAATTAGAATCAACTTGTAGTTTCATTCTTGGCTCGTTTGAGCCTGTAAACAACTGGTTGCTTCATTATTGGCTATATTGAACTTGGAAACAACTTGTAGCTTCATTCCAGACTCGTTTGAGGTTGAAAACTTGTAGCTTCATTTTCTGTTGTTTAAAATGAGAATCAACTTGTAGTTTCATTCTTGGCTCGTTTGAGCCTGTAAACAACTTGTTGCTTCATTAGTGGCAAGATTGAAGTTGGAAACAACTTATAGCTTCATTCTAGACTCGTTTGAATTTGAAAACAACTTGTAGCTTCGTTTTCGGTTGTTTAAAATTAGAACCAACTTGTAGTTGCATTCTTGACTCGTTTGAGCCCGGAAACAACTTGTTGCTTTATTATTGGCTAGGTTAAAGTTGGAAACAACTTGTAGCTTCATTCCAGACTTGTTTGAGGTTGAAAACAACTTGTAGCTTCATTTTCGGTTGTTTAAAATGAGAATCAACTTGTAGTTTCATTCTTGGCTCGTTTGAGCCTGTAAACAACATGTTGCTTCATTAGTGGCTAGACTGAAGTTGGAAACAACTTGTAGCTTCATTCCAGACTCGTTTGAAGTTGAAATAACCTTGTAGCTTCGTTTTCGTTTGTTTAAAATTAGAACCAACTTGTAGTTGCATTCTTGACTCGTTTGAGCCCGGAAACAACTTGTTGCTTTATTATAGGCAAGATTAAAGTTGGAAACAACTTGTAGCTTCATTCCAGACTCGTTTGAGGTTGAAAACAACTTGTAGCTTCATTCCAGACTCGTTTGAAGTTGAAAACAACTTGTAGCTTCATTTTCGGTTGTTTAAAATTAGAATCAACATGTAGTTTCATTCTGGACTGGTTTAAGCCTGTAAACAACTTGTTGCTTCATTATTGGCTAGATTGAAGTGGGAAACAACTTGTAGCTTCATTCCAGACTCGTTTGAAATTGAAAACAACTTGTAGCTTCCTTTTCGGTTGTTTAAAATTAGAATCAACTTGTAGTTTCATTCTTGGCTCGTTTGAGCCTGTAAACAACTGGTTGCTTCATTATTGGCTATATTGAACTTGGAAACAACTTGTAATTTCATTCCAGGCTCGTTTGAGGTTGAAAACTTGTAGCTTCATTTTCTGTTGTTTAAAATGAGAATCAACTTGTAGTTTCATTCTTGGCTCGTTTGTGCCTGTAAACAACTTGTTGCTTCATTAGTGGCAAGATTGAAGTTGGAAACAACTTGTAGCTTCATTCCAGACTCGTTTGAATTTGAAAACAACTTGTAGCTTCGTTTTCGGTTGTTTAAAATTAGAACCAACTTGTAGTTGCATTCTTGACTCGTTTGAGCCCGGAAAAAACTTGTTGCTTTATTATTGGCTAGATTAAAGTTGGAAACAACTTGTAGCTTCATATTAGACTCGTTTGAGGTTGAAAACAACTTGTACCTTTATTTTCGGTTGTTTAAAATGAGAATCAACTTTTAGTTTCATTCTTGGCTCGTTTGAGCGTGTAAACAAGTTGTTGCTTCATTAGTGACTAGATTGAAGTTGGAAACAACTTGTAGCTTCATTCCAGACTCGTTTGAAATAGAAAACAACTTGTAGCTTCGTTTTCGGTTGTTTAAAATTAGAACCAACTTGTAGTTGCATTCTTGACTCGTTTGAGCCCGGAAACAACTTGTTGCTTTATTATTGGCTAGATTAAAGTTGGAAACAACTTGTAGCTTCATTCCAGACTCGTTTGAGGTTGAAAACAACTTGTAGCTTCATTTTCGGTTGTTTAAAATGAGAATCAACTTGTAGTTTCATTCTTGGCTCGTTTGAGCCTGTAAACAACTTGTTGCTTCATTAGTGGCTAGATTGAAGGTGGAAACAACTTGTAGCTTCATTCCAGACTCGTTTGAAGTTGAAAAAAACTTGTAGCTTCGTTTTCGGTTGTTTAAAATTAGAACCAACTTGTAGTTGCATTCTTGACTCGTTTGAGCCCGGAAACAACTTGTTGCTTTATTATTGGCTAGGTTAAAGTTGGAAACAACTTGTAGCTTCATTCCAGACTCGTTTGAGGTTGAAAACAACTTGTAGCTTCATTTTCGGTTGTTTAAAATGAGAATCAACTTGTAGTTTCATTCTTGGCTCGTTTGAGCCTGTAAACAACTTGTTGCTTCATTAGTGGCTAGATTGAAGTTGGAAACAACTTGTAGCTTCATTCCAGACTCGTTTGAAGTTGAAATAACCTTGTAGCTTCGTTTTCGTTTGTTTAAAATTAGAACCAACTTGTAGTTGCATTCTTGACTCGTTTGAGCCCGGAAACAACTTGTTGCTTTATTATTGGCAAGATTAAAGTTGGAAACAACTTGTAGCTTCATTCCAGACTCGTTTGAGGTTGAAAACAACTTGTAGCTTCATTCCAGACTCGTTCGAAGTTGAAAACAACTTGTAGCTTCATTTTCGGTTGTTTAAAATTAGAATCAACATGTAGTTTCATTCTGGACTGGTTTAAGCCTGTAAACAACTTGTTGCTTCATTATTGGCTAGATTGAAGTGGGAAACAACTTGTAGCTTCATTCCAGACTCGTTAGAAGTTGAAAACAACTTGTAGCTTCCTTTTCGGTTGTTTAAAATTAGAATCAACTTGTAGTTTCATTCTTGGCTCGTTTGAGCCTGTAAACAACTGGTTGCTTCATTATTGGCTATATTGAACTTGGAAACAACTTGTAGCTTCATTCCAGGCTCGTTTGAGGTTGAAAACTTGTAGCTTCATTTTCGGTTGTTTAAAATTAGAATCAACTTGTAGCTTCATTCTGGACTGGTTTAAGCCTGTAAACAACTTGTTGCTTCATTACTAGCTAGACTGAAGTTGGAAACAACTTGTAGCTTCATTCCAGACTCGTTTGAAGCTGAAAACAACTTGTAGCTTTGTTTTCAGTTGTTTAAAATTAGAACCAAGCTGTAGTTGCATTCCTGCCTCGTTTGAGC
Source organism: Daucus carota subsp. sativus (assembly GCF_001625215.2). Taxonomy (NCBI): domain Eukaryota; kingdom Viridiplantae; phylum Streptophyta; class Magnoliopsida; order Apiales; family Apiaceae; genus Daucus; species Daucus carota. Next base: position 17,213,847 of record NC_030383.2, on the reverse strand, counting down.
CCGGAAACAACTTGTTGCTATATTATTGGCTGGATTAAAGTTGGAAACAACTTGTAGCTTCATTCCCGACTCATTTGAGGTTGAAAACAACTTGTAGCTTCATTTTCGGTTGTTTAAAATTAGAATCAACTTGTAGTTTCATTCTTGGCTCGTTTGAGCCTGTAAACAACTGGTTGCTTCATTATTTGCTAGATTGAAGTTGGAAACAACTTGTAGCTTCATTCCAGACTCGTTTGAAGTTGAAAAGAACTTGTAGCTTCGTTTTCGGTTGTTTAAAATTAGAACCAACTTGTAGTTGCATTCTTGACTCGTTTGAGCCCGGAAACAACTTGTTGCTTTATTATTGGCTAGATTAAAATTGGAAACAACTTGTAGCTTCATTCCAGACTCGTTTGAGGTTGAAAACAACTTGTAGCTTCATTTTCGGTTGTTTAAAATTAGAATCAACTTGTTGTTTCATTCTTGGCTCGTTTGAGCCTCTAAACAATTGGTTGCTTCATTATTAGCTAGATTGAAGTTGGAAACAACTTGTAGCTTCATTCTAGACTCGTTTGAAGTTGAAAACAACTTGTAGCTTCCTTTTCGGTTGTTTAAAATTAGAACCAACTTGTAGTTGCATTCTTGACCCGTTTGAGCCCGGAAACAACTTGTTGCTTTATTATTGGCTAGATTAAAGTTGGAAACAACTTGTAGCTTCATTCCAGACTCGTTTGAGGTTGAAAACAACTTTTAGCTTCATTTTCGGTTGTTTAAAATTAGAATCAACTTGTAGTTTCATTCTTGGCTCGTTTGAGCTTGTAAACAACTGGTTGCTTCATTATTGGCTAGATTGAAGTTGGAAACAACTTGTAGCTTCATTTCAGACTCGTTTGAAGTTGAAAACAACTTGTAGCTTCATTTTCGGTTGTTTAAAATTAGAATCAACTTGTAGCTTCATTCTGGACTGGTTTAAGCCTGTAAACAACTTGTTGCTTCATTACTAGCTAGACTGAAGTTGGAAACAACTTGTAACTTCATTCCAGACTCGTTTGAAGTTGAAAACAACTTGTAGCTTCGTTTTCGGTTGTTTAAAATTGGAACCAACTTGTAGTTGCATTCTTGACTCGTTTGAGCCCGGAAACAACTTGTTGCTTTATTATTGGCTAGATTAAAGTTGGAAACCACTTGTAGCTTCATTTCAGACTCGTTTGAGGTTGAAAACAACTTGTAGCTTCGTTTTCGGTTGTTTAAAATTAGAACCAACTTGTAGTTGCATTCTTGACTCGTTTGAGCCCGGAAACAACTTGTTGCTTTATTATTGGCTAGATTAAAGTTGGAAACAACTTGTAGCTTCATTCCAGACTCGTTTGAGGTTGAAAACAACTTGTAGCTTCATTTTCGGTTGTTTAAAATGAGAATCAACTTGTAGTTTCATTCTTGGCTCGTTTGAGCCTGTAAACAACTTGTTGCTTCATTAGTGGCTAGATTGAAGTTGGAAACAACTTGTAGCTTCATTCCAGACTCGTTTGAAGTTGAAATAACCTTGTAGCTTCGTTTTCGTTTGTTTAAAATTAGAACCAACTTGTAGTTGCATTCTTGACTCGTTTGAGCCCGGAAACAACTTGTTGCTTTATTATTGGCAAGATTAAAGTTGGAAACAACTTGTAGCTTCATTCCAGACTCGTTTGAGGTTGAAAACAACTTGTAGCTTCATTCCAGACTCGTTCGAAGTTGAAAACAACTTGTAGCTTCATTTTCGGTTGTTTAAAATTAGAATCAACATGTAGTTTCATTCTGGACTGGTTTAAGCCTGTAAACAACTTGTTGCTTCATTATTGGCTAGATTGAAGTGGGAAACAACTTGTAGCTTCATTCCAGACTCGTTTGAAGTTGAAAACAACTTGTAGCTTCCTTTTCGGTTGTTTAAAATTAGAATCAACTTGTAGTTTCATTCTTGGCTCGTTTGAGCCTGTAAACAACTGGTTGCTTCATTATTGGCTATATTGAACTTGGAAACAACTTGTAGATTCATTCCAGGCTCGTTTGAGGTTGAAAACTTGTAGCTTCATTTTCGGTTGTTTAAAATTAGAATCAACTTGTAGCTTCATTCTGGACTGGTTTAAGCCTGTAAACAACTTGTTGCTTCATTACTAGCTAGACTGAAGTTGGAAACAACTTGTAGCTTCATTCAAGACTCGTTTGAAGCTGAAAACAACTTGTAGCTTTGTTTTCAGTTGTTTAAAATTAGAACCAAGCTGTAGTTGCATTCCTGCCTCGTTTGAGCCCGGAAACAACTTGTTGCTTTATTATTGGCTGGATTAAAGTTGGAAACAACTTGTAGCTTCATTTTCGGTTGTTTAAAATTAGAATCAACTTGTAGTTTCATTCTTGGCTCGTTTGAGCCTGTAAACAACTGGTTGCTTCATTATTTGCTAGATTGAAGTTGGAAACAACTTGTAGCTTCATTCCAGACTCGTTTGAAGTTGAAAAGAACTTGTAGCTTCGTTTTCGGTTGTTTAAAATTAGAACCAGCTTGTAGTTGCATTCTTGACTCGTTTGAGCCCGGAAACAACTTGTTGCTTTATTATTGGCTAGATTAAAATTGGAAACAACTTGTAGCTTCATTCCAGACTCGTTTGAGGTTGAAAACAACTTGTAGCTTCATTTTCGGTTGTTTAAAATTAGAATCAACTTGTTGTTTCATTCTTCGCTCGTTTGAGCCTGTAAACAATTGGTTGCTTCATTATTAGCTAGATTGAAGTTGGAAACAACTTGTAGCTTCATTCTAGACTCGTTTGAAGTTAAAAACAACTTGTAGCTTCCTTTTCGGTTGTTTAAAATTAGAACCAACTTGTAGTTGCATTCTTGACCCGTTTGAGCCCGGAAACAACTTGTTGCTTTATTATTGGCTAGATTAAAGTTGGAAACAACTTGTAGCTTTATTCCAGACTCGTTTGAGGTTGAAAACAACTTTTAGCTTCATTTTCGGTTGTTTAAAATGAGAATCAACTTGTAGTTTCATTCTTGGCTCGTTTGAGCCTGTAAACAACTTGTTGCTTCATTAGTGGCTAGATTGAAGTTGGAAACAACTTGTAGCTTCATTCCAGACTCGTTTGAAGTTGAAATAACCTTGTAGCTTCGTTTTCGTTTGTTTAAAATTAGAACCAACTTGTAGTTGCATTCTTGACTCGTTTGAGCCCGGAAACAACTTGTTGCTTTATTATTGGCAAGATTAAAGTTGGAAACAACTTGTAGCTTCATTCCAGACTCGTTTGAGGTTGAAAACAACTTGTAGCTTCATTCCAGACTCGTTCGAAGTTGAAAACAACTTGTAGCTTCATTTTCGGTTGTTTAAAATTAGAATCAACATGTAGTTTCATTCTGGACTGGTTTAAGCCTGTAAACAACTTGTTGCTTCATTATTGGCTAGATTGAAGTGGGAAACAACTTGTAGCTTCATTCCAGACTCGTTTGAAGTTGAAAACAACTTGTAGCTTCCTTTTCGGTTGTTTAAAATTAGAATCAACTTGTAGTTTCATTCTTGGCTCGTTTGAGCCTGTAAACAACTGGTTGCTTCATTATTGGCTATATTGAACTTGGAAACAACTTGTAGCTTCATTCCAGGCTCGTTTGAGGTTGAAAACTTGTAGCTTCATTTTCGGTTGTTTAAAATTAGAATCAACTTGTAGCTTCATTCTGGACTGGTTTAAGCCTGTAAACAACTTGTTGCTTCATTACTAGCTAGACTGAAGTTGGAAACAACTTGTAGCTTCATTCAAGACTCGTTTGAAGCTGAAAACAACTTGTAGCTTTGTTTTCAGTTGTTTAAAATTAGAACCAAGCTGTAGTTGCATTCCTGCCTCGTTTGAGCCCGGAAACAACTTGTTGCTTTATTATTGGCTGGATTAAAGTTGGAAACAACTTGTAGCTTCATTCCCGACTCATTTGAGGTTGAAAACAACTTGTAGCTTCATTTTCGGTTGTTTAAAATTAGAATCAACTTGTAGTTTCATTCTTGGCTCGTTTGAGCCTGTAAACAACTGGTTGCTTCATTATTTGCTAGATTGAAGTTGGAAACAACTTGTAGCTTCATTCCAGACTCGTTTGAAGTTGAAAAGAACTTGTAGCTTCGTTTTCGGTTGTTTAAAATTAGAACCAGCTTGTAGTTGCATTCTTGACTCGTTTGAGCCCGGAAACAACTTGTTGCTTTATTATTGGCTAGATTAAAATTGGAAACAACTTGTAGCTTCATTCCAGACTCGTTTGAGGTTGAAAACAACTTGTAGCTTCATTTTCGGTTGTTTAAAATTAGAATCAACTTGTTGTTTCATTCTTGGCTCGTTTGAGCCTGTAAACAATTGGTTGCTTCATTATTAGCTAGATTGAAGTTGGAAACAACTTGTAGCTTCATTCTAGACTCGTTTGAAGTTAAAAACAACTTGTAGCTTCCTTTTCGGTTGTTTAAAATTAGAACCAACTTGTAGTTGCATTCTTGACCCGTTTGAGCCCGGAAACAACTTGTTGCTTTATTATTGGCTAGATTAAAGTTGGAAACAACTTGTAGCTTCATTCCAGACTCGTTTGAGGTTGAAAACAACTTTTAGCTTCATTTTCGGTTGTTTAAAATGAGAATCAACTTGTAGTTTCATTCTTGGCTCGTTTGAGCCTGTAAACAACTTGTTGCTTCATTAGTGGCTAGATTGAAGTTGGAAACAACTTGTAGCTTCATTCCAGACTCGTTTGAAGTTGAAATAACCTTGTAGCTTCGTTTTCGTTTGTTTAAAATTAGAACCAACTTGTAGTTGCATTCTTGACTCGTTTGAGCCCGGAAACAACTTGTTGCTTTATTATTGGCAAGATTAAAGTTGGAAACAACTTGTAGCTTCATTCCAGACTCGTTTGAGGTTGAAAACAACTTGTAGCTTCATTCCAGACTCGTTCGAAGTTGAAAACAACTTGTAGCTTCATTTTCGGTTGTTTAAAATTAGAATCAACATGTAGTTTCATTCTGGACTGGTTTAAGCCTGTAAACAACTTGTTGCTTCATTATTGGCTAGATTGAAGTGGGAAACAACTTGTAGCTTCATTCCAGACTCGTTTGAAGTTGAAAACAACTTGTAGCTTCCTTTTCGGTTGTTTAAAATTAGAATCAACTTGTAGTTTCATTCTTGGCTCGTTTGAGCCTGTAAACAACTGGTTGCTTCATTATTGGCTATATTGAACTTGGAAACAACTTGTAGCTTCATTCCAGGCTCGTTTGAGGTTGAAAACTTGTAGCTTCATTTTCGGTTGTTTAAAATTAGAATCAACTTGTACCTTCATTCTGGACTGGTTTAAGCCTGTAAACAACTTGTTGCTTCATTACTAGCTAGACTGAAGTTGGAAACAACTTGTAGCTTCATTCAAGACTCGTTTGAAGCTGAAAACAACTTGTAGCTTTGTTTTCAGTTGTTTAAAATTAGAACCAAGCTGTAGTTGCATTCCTGCCTCGTTTGAGCCTGGAAACAACTTGTTGCTTTATTATTGGCTGGATTAAAGTTGGAAACAACTTGTAGCTTCATTCCCGACTCATTTGAGGTTGAAAACAACTTGTAGCTTCATTTTCGGTTGTTTAAAATTAGAATCAACTTGTAGTTTCATTCTTGGCTCGTTTGAGCCTGTAAACAACTGGTTGCTTCATTATTTGCTAGATTGAAGTTGGAAACAACTTGTAGCTTCATTCCAGACTCGTTTGAAGTTGAAAAGAACTTGTAGCTTCGTTTTCGGTTGTTTAAAATTAGAACCAACTTGTAGTTGCATTCTTGACTCGTTTGAGCCCGGAAACAACTTGTTGCTTTATTATTGGCTAGATTAAAATTGGAAACAACTTGTAGCTTCATTCCAGACTCGTTTGAGGTTGAAAACAACTTGTAGCTTCATTTTCGGTTGTTTAAAATTAGATACAACTTGTTGTTTCATTCTTGGCTCGTTTGAGCCTGTAAACAATTGGTTGCTTCATTATTAGCTAGATTGAAGTTGGAAACAACTTGTAGCTTCATTCTAGACTCGTTTGAAGTTGAAAACAATTTGTAGCTTCCTTTTCGGTTGTTTAAAATTAGAACCAACTTGTAGTTGCATTCTTGACCCGTTTGAGCCCGGAAACAACTTGTTGCTTTATTATTGGCTAGATTAAAGTTGGAAACAACTTGTAGCTTCATTCCAGACTCGTTTGAGGTTGAAAACAACTTTTAGCTTCATTTTCGGTTGTTTAAAATGAGAATCAACTTGTAGTTTCATTCTTGGCTCGTTTGAGCCTGTAAACAACTTGTTGCTTCATTAGTGGCTAGATTGAAGTTGGAAACAACTTGTAGCTTCATTCCAGACTCGTTTGAAGTTGAAATAACCTTGTAGCTTCGTTTTCGTTTGTTTAAAATTAGAACCAACTTGTAGTTGCATTCTTGACTCGTTTGAGCCCGGAAACAACTTGTTGCTTTATTATTGGCAAGATTAAAGTTGGAAACAACTTGTAGCTTCATTCCAGACTCGTTTGAGGTTGAAAACAACTTGTAGCTTCATTCCAGACTCGTTCGAAGTTGAAAACAACTTGTAGCTTCATTTTCGGTTGTTTAAAATTAGAATCAACATGTAGTTTCATTCTGGACTGGTTTAAGCCTGTAAACAACTTGTTGCTTCATTATTGGCTAGATTGAAGTGGGAAACAACTTGTAGCTTCATTCCAGACTCGTTTGAAGTTGAAAACAACTTGTAGCTTCCTTTTCGGTTGTTTAAAATTAGAATCAACTTGTAGTTTCATTCTTGGCTCGTTTGAGCCTGTAAACAACTGGTTGCTTCATTATTGGCTATATTGAACTTGGAAACAACTTGTAGCTTCATTCCAGGCTCGTTTGAGGTTGAAAACTTGTAGCTTCATTTTCGGTTGTTTAAAATTAGAATCAACTTGTACCTTCATTCTGGACTGGTTTAAGCCTGTAAACAACTTGTTGCTTCATTACTAGCTAGACTGAAGTTGGAAACAACTTGTAGCTTCATTCAAGACTCGTTTGAAGCTGAAAACAACTTGTAGCTTTGTTTTCAGTTGTTTAAAATTAGAACCAAGCTGTAGTTGCATTCCTGCCTCGTTTGAGCCTGGAAACAACTTGTTGCTTTATTATTGGCTGGATTAAAGTTGGAAACAACTTGTAGCTTCATTCCCGACTCATTTGAGGTTGAAAACAACTTGTAGCTTCATTTTCGGTTGTTTAAAATTAGAATCAACTTGTAGTTTCATTCTTGGCTCGTTTGAGCCTGTAAACAACTGGTTGCTTCATTATTTGCTAGATTGAAGTTGGAAACAACTTGTAGCTTCATTCCAGACTCGTTTGAAGTTGAAAAGGACTTGTAGCTTCGTTTTCGGTTGTTTAAAATTAGAACCAACTTGTAGTTGCATTCTTGACTCGTTTGAGCCCGGAAACAACTTGTTGCTTTATTATTGGCTAGATTAAAATTGGAAACAACTTGTAGCTTCATTCCAGACTCGTTTGAGGTTGAAAACAACTTGTAGCTTCATTCCAGGCTCGTTTGAGGTTGAAAACTTGTAGCTTCATTTTCGGTTGTTTAAAATTAGAATCAACTTGTACCTTCATTCTGGACTGGTTTAAGCCTGTAAACAACTTGTTGCTTCATTACTAGCTAGACTGAAGTTGGAAACAACTTGTAGCTTCATTCAAGACTCGTTTGAAGCTGAAAACAACTTGTAGCTTTGTTTTCAGTTGTTTAAAATTAGAACCAAGCTGTAGTTGCATTCCTGCCTCGTTTGAGCCTGGAAACAACTTGTTGCTTTATTATTGGCTGGATTAAAGTTGGAAACAACTTGTAGCTTCATTCCCGACTCATTTGAGGTTGAAAACAACTTGTAGCTTCATTTTCGGTTGTTTAAAATTAGAATCAACTTGTAGTTTCATTCTTGGCTCGTTTGAGCCTGTAAACAACTGGTTGCTTCATTATTTGCTAGATTGAAGTTGGAAACAACTTGTAGCTTCATTCCAGACTCGTTTGAAGTTGAAAAGAACTTGTAGCTTCGTTTTCGGTTGTTTAAAATTAGAACCAACTTGTAGTTGCATTCTTGACTCGTTTGAGCCCGGAAACAACTTGTTGCTTTATTATTGGCTAGATTAAAATTGGAAACAACTTGTAGCTTCATTCCAGACTCGTTTGAGGTTGAAAACAACTTGTAGCTTCATTTTCGGTTGTTTAAAATTAGATACAACTTGTTGTTTCATTCTTGGCTCGTTTGAGCCTGTAAACAATTGGTTGCTTCATTATTAGCTAGATTGAAGTTGGAAACAACTTGTAGCTTCATTCTAGACTCGTTTGAAGTTGAAAACAACTTGTAGCTTCCTTTTCGGTTGTTTAAAATTAGAACCAACTTGTAGTTGCATTCTTGACCCGTTTGAGCCCGGAAACAACTTGTTGCTTTATTATTGGCTAGATTAAAGTTGGAAACAACTTGTAGCTTCATTCCAGACTCGTTTGAGGTTGAAAACAACTTTTAGCTTCATTTTCGGTTGTTTAAAATGAGAATCAACTTGTAGTTTCATTCTTGGCTCGTTTGAGCCTGTAAACAACTTGTTGCTTCATTAGTGGCTAGATTGAAGTTGGAAACAACTTGTAGCTTCATTCCAGACTCGTTTGAAGTTGAAATAACCTTGTAGCTTCGTTTTCGTTTGTTTAAAATTAGAACCAACTTGTAGTTGCATTCTTGACTCGTTTGAGCCCGGAAACAACTTGTTGCTTTATTATTGGCAAGATTAAAGTTGGAAACAACTTGTAGCTTCATTCCAGACTCGTTTGAGGTTGAAAACAACTTGTAGCTTCATTCCAGACTCGTTCGAAGTTGAAAACAACTTGTAGCTTCATTTTCGGTTGTTTAAAATTAGAATCAACATGTAGTTTCATTCTGGACTGGTTTAAGCCTGTAAACAACTTGTTGCTTCATTATTGGCTAGATTGAAGTGGGAAACAACTTGTAGCTTCATTCCAGACTCGTTTGAAGTTGAAAACAACTTGTAGCTTCCTTTTCGGTTGTTTAAAATTAGAATCAACTTGTAGTTTCATTCTTGGCTCGTTTGAGCCTGTAAACAACTGGTTGCTTCATTATTGGCTATATATATTGAACTTGGAAACAACTTGTAGCTTCATTCCAGGCTCGTTTGAGGTTGAAAACTTGTAGCTTCATTTTCGGTTGTTTAAAATTAGAATCAACTTGTAGCTTCATTCTGGACTGGTTTAAGCCTGTAAACAACTTGTTGCTTCATTACTAGCTAGACTGAAGTTGGAAACAACTTGTAGCTTCATTCCAGACTTGTTTGAAGCTGAAAACAACTTGTAGCTTTGTTTTCAGTTGTTTAAAATTAGAACCAAGCTGTAGTTGCATTCCTGCCTCGTTTGAGCCCGGAAACAACTTGTTGCTTTATTATTGGCTGGATTAAAGTTGGAAACAACTTGTAGCTTCATTCCCGACTCATTTGAGGTTGAAAACAACTTGTAGCTTTATTTTCGGTTGTTTAAAATTAGAATCAACTTGTAGTTTCATTCTTGGCTCGTTTGAGCCTGTAAACAACTGGTTGCTTCATTATTTGCTAGATTGAAGTTGGAAACAACTTGTAGCTTCATTCCAGACTCGTTTGAAGTTGAAAAGGACTTGTAGCTTCGTTTTCGGTTGTTTAAAATTAGAACCAACTTGTAGTTGCATTCTTGACTCGTTTGAGCCCGGAAACAACTTGTTGCTTTATTATTGGCTAGATTAAAATTGGAAACAACTTGTAGCTTCATTCCAGACTCGTTTGAGGTTGAAAACAACTTGTAGCTTCATTTTCGGTTGTTTAAAATTAGAATCAACTTGTTGTTTCATTCTTGGCTCGTTTGAGCCTGTAAACAATTGGTTGCTTCATTATTAGCTAGATTGAAGTTGGAAACAACTTGTAGCTTCATTCCGACTCATTTGAGGTTGAAAACAACTTGTAGCTTTATTTTCGGTTGTTTAAAATTAGAATCAACTTGTAGTTTCATTCTTGGCTCGTTTGAGCCTGTAAACAACTGGTTGCTTCATTATTTGCTAGATTGAAGTTGGAAACAACTTGTAGCTTCATTCCAGACTCGTTTGAAGTTGAAAAGAACTTGTAGCTTCGTTTTCGGTTGTTTAAAATTAGAACCAACTTGTAGTTGCATTCTTGACTCGTTTGAGCCCGGAAACAACTTGTTGCTTTATTATTGGCTAGATTAAAGTTGGAAACAACTTGTAGCTTCATTCCAGACTCGTTTGAGGTTGAAAACAACTTGTAGCTTCATTTTCGGTTGTTTAAAATTAGAATCAACTTGTAGTTTCATTCTTGGCTCGTTTGAGCCTGTAAACAACTGGTTGCTTCATTATTTGCTAGATTGAAGTTGGAAACAACTTGTAGCTTCATTCCAGACTCGTTTGAAGTTGAAAAGAACTTGTAGCTTCGTTTTCGGTTGTTTAAAATTAGAACCAACTTGTAGTTGCATTCTTGACTCGTTTGAGCCCGGAAACAACTTGTTGCTTTATTATTGGCTAGATTAAAATTGGAAACAACTTGTAGCTTCATTCCAGACTCGTTTGAGGTTGAAAACAACTTGTAGCTTCATTTTCGGTTGTTTAAAATTAGAATCAACTTGTTGTTTCATTCTTGGCTCGTTTGAGCCTGTAAACAATTGGTTGCTTCATTATTAGCTAGATTGAAGTTGGAAACAACTTGTAGCTTCATTCTAGACTCGTTTGAAGTTGAAAACAACTTGTAGCTTCCTTTTCGGTTGTTTAAAATTAGAACCAACTTGTAGTTGCATTCTTGACCCGTTTGAGCCCGGAAACAACTTGTTGCTTTATTATTGGCTAGATTAAAGTTGGAAACAACTTGTAGCTTCATTCCAGACTCGTTTGAGGTTGAAAACAACTTTTAGCTTCATTTTCGGTTGTTTAAAATTAGAATCAACTTGTAGTTTCATTCTTGGCTCGTTTGAGCCTGTAAACAACTGGCTGCTTCATTATTGGCTAGATTGAAGTTGGAAACAACTTGTAGCTTCATTTCAGACTCGTTTGAAGTTGAAAACAACTTGTAGCTTCATTTTCGGTTGTTTAAAATTAGAATCAACTTGTAGCTTTATTCTGGACTGGTTTAAGCCTGTAAACAACTTGTTGCTTCATTACTAGCTAGACTGAAGTTGGAAACAACTTGTAGCTTCATTCCAGACTCGTTTGAAGCTGAAAACAACTTGTAGCTTTGTTTTCAGTTGTTTAAAATTAGAACCAAGCTGTAGTTGCATTCTTGCCTCGTTTGAGCCCGGAAACAACTTGTTGCTTTATTATTGGCTAGATTAAAGTTGGAAACAACTTGTAGCTTCATTCCAGACTCGTTTGAGGTTGAAAACAACTTGTAGCTTCGTTTCGGTTGTTTAAAATTAGAACCAACTTGTAGTTGCATTCTTGACTCGTTTGAGCCCGGAAACAACTTGTTGCTTTATTATTGGCTAGATTAAAGTTGGAAACAACTTGTAGCTTCATTCCAGACTCGTTTGAGGTTGAAAACAACTTGTAGCTTCATTTTCGGTTGTTTAAAATGAGAATCAACTTGTAGTTTCATTCTTGGCTCGTTTGAGCCTGTAAACAACTTGTTGCTTCATTAGTGGCTAGATTGAAGTTGGAAACAACTTGTAGCTTCATTCCAGACTCGTTTGAAGTTGAAAAAAACTTGTAGCTTCGTTTTCGGTTGTTTAAAATTAGAACCAACTTGTAGTTGCATTCTTGACTCGTTTGAGCCCGGAAACAACTTGTTGCTTTATTATTGGCTAGATTAAAGTTGGAAACAACTTGTAGCTTCTCATTCCAGACTCGTTTGAGGTTGAAAACAACTTGTAGCTTCATTTTCGGTTGTTTAAAATTAGAATCAACTTGTTGTTTCATTCTTGGCTCGTTTGAGCCTGTAAACAACTGGTTGCTTCATTATTTGCTAGATTGAAGTTGGAAACAACTTGTAGCTTCATTCAGACTCGTTTGAAGTTGAAAAGGACTTGTAGCTTCCTTTTCGGTTGTTTAAAATTAGAACCAACTTGTAGTTGCATTCTTGACTCGTTTGAGCCGGAAACAACTTGTTGCTTTATTATTGGCTAGATTAAAGTTGGAAACAACTTGTAGCTTCATTCCAGACTCGTTTGAGGTTGAAAACAACTTGTAGCTTCATTTTCGGTTGTTTAAAATTAGAATCAACTTGTAGTTTCATTCTTGGCTCGTTTGAGCCTGTAACAACTGGTTGCTTCATTATTGGCTAGATTGAAGTTGGAAACAACTTGTAGCTTCATTCCAGACTCGTTTGAAGCTTGAAAACAACTTGTAGCTTCGTTTTCAGTTGTTTAAAATTAGAACCAAGCTGTAGTTGCATTCCTTGACTCGTTTGAGCCCGGAAACAACTTGTTGCTTTATTATTGGCTAGATTAAAGTTGGAAACAACTTGTAGCTTCATTCCAGACTCGTTTGAGGTTGAAAACAACTTGTAGCTTCATTTTCGGTTGTTTAAAATTAGAATCAACTTGTAGTTTCATTCTTGGCTCGTTTGAGCCTGTAAACAACTGGTTGCTTCATTATTGCTAGATTGAAGTTGGAAACAACTTGTAGCTTCATTCCAGACTCGTTTGAAGTTGAAAACAACTTGTAGCTTCCTTTTCGGTTGTTTAAAATTAGAACCAACTTGTAGTTGCATTCTTGACTCGTTTGAGCCCGGAAACAACTTGTTGCTTTATTATTGGCTAGATTAAAGTTGGAAACAACTTGTAGCTTCATTCCAGACTCGTTTGAGGTTGAAAACAACTTGTAGCTTCATTTTCGGTTGTTTAAAATTAGAATCAACTTGTAGCTTCATTCTGGACTGGTTTAAGCCTGTAAACAACTTGTTGCTTCATTACTAGCTAGACTGAAGTTGGAAACAACTTGTAGCTTCATTCCAGACTCGTTTGAAGCTGAAAACAACTTGTAGCTTTGTTTTCAGTTGTTTAAAATTAGAACCAAGCTGTAGTTGCATTCCTGACTCGTTTGAGCCCGGAAAACAACTTGTTGCTTTATTATTGGCTGGATTAAAGTTGGAAACAACTTGTAGCTTCATTCCCGACTCATTTGAGGTTGAAAACAACTTGTAGCTTTATTTTCGGTTGTTTAAAATTAGAATCAACTTGTAGTTTCATTCTTGGTTCGTTTGAGCCTGTAAACAACTGGTTGCTTCATTAGTGGCTAGACTGAAGTTGGAAACAACTTGTAGCTTCATTCCAGACTCGTTTGAAGTTGAAATAACCTTGTAGCTTCGTTTTCGTTTGTTTAAAATTAGAACCAACTTGTAGTTGCATTCTTGACTCGTTTGAGCCCGGAAACAACTTGTTGCTTTATTATTGGCAAGATTAAAGTTGGAAACAACTTGTAGCTTCATTCCAGACTCGTTTGAGGTTGAAAACAACTTGTAGCTTCATTCCAGACTCGTTCGAAGTTGAAAACAACTTGTAGCTTCATTTTCGGTTGTTTAAAATTAGAATCAACATGTAGTTTCATTCTGGACTGGTTTTAAGCCTGTAAACAACTTGTTGCTTCATTATTGGCTAGATTGAAGTGGGAAACAACTTGTAGCTTCATTCCAGACTCGTTTGAAGTTGAAAACAACTTGTAGCTTCCTTTTCGGTTGTTTAAAATTAGAATCAACTTGTAGTTTCATTCTTGGCTCGTTTGAGCCTGTAAACAACTGGTTGCTTCATTATTGGCTATATTGAACTTGGAAACAACTTGTAGCTTCATTCCAGGCTCGTTTGAGGTTTGAAAACTTGTAGCTTCATTTTCGGTTGTTTAAAATTAGAATCAACTGTAGCTTCATTCTGGACTGGTTTAAGCCTGTAAACAACTTGTTGCTTCATTCCAGACTCGTTTGAAGTTGAAAAGAACTTGTAGCTTCGTTTTCGGTTGTTTAAAATTAGAACCAACTTGTAGTTGCATTCTTGACTCGTTTGAGCCCGGAAACAACTTGTTGCTTTATTATTGGCTAGATTAAAGTTGGAAACAACTTGTAGCTTCATTCCAGACTCGTTTGAGGTTGAAAACAACTTGTAGCTTCATTTTCGGTTGTTTAAAATTAGAATCAACTTGTAGTTTCATTCTTGGCTCGTTTGAGCCTGTAAACAATTGGTTGCTTCATTATTAGCTAGATTGAAGTTGGAAACAACTTGTAGCTTCATTCTAGACTCGTTTGAAGTTGAAAACAACTTGTAGCTTCCTTTTCGGTTGTTTAAAATTAGAACAACTTGTAGTTGCATTCTTGACCGTTTGAGCCCGGAAACAACTTGTTGCTTTATTATTGGCTAGATTAAAGTTGGAAACAACTTGTAGCTTCATTCCAGACTCGTTTGAGGTTGAAAACAACTTTTAGCTTCATTTTCGGTTGTTTAAAATTAGAATCAACTTGTAGTTTCATTCTTGGCTCGTTTGAGCCTGTAAACAACTGGCTGCTTCATTATTGGCTAGATTGAAGTTGGAAACAACTTGTAGCTTCATTTCAGACTCGTTTGAAGTTGAAAACAACTTGTAGCTTCATTTTCGGTTGTTTAAAATTAGAATCAACTTGTAGCTTCATTCTGGACTGGTTTAAGCCTGTAAACAACTTGTTGCTTCATTACTAGCTAGACTGAAGTTGGAAACAACTTGTAGCTTCATTCCAGACTCGTTTGAAGTTGAAAAGAACTTGTAGCTTCGTTTTCGGTTGTTTAAAATTAGAACCAACTTGTAGTTGCATTCTTGACTCGTTTGAGCCAGGAAACAACTTGTTGCTTTATTATTGGCTAGATTAAAATTGGAAACAACTTGTAGCTTCATTCCAGACTCGTTTGAGGTTGAAAACAACTTGTAGCTTCATTTTCGGTTGTTTAAAATTAGAATCAACTTGTTGTTTCATTCTTGGCTCGTTTGAGCCTGTAAACAATTGGTTGCTTCATTATTAGCTAGATTGAAGTTGGAAACAACTTGTAGCTTCATTCCCGACTCATTTGAGGTTGAAAACAACTTGTAGCTTTATTTTCGGTTGTTTAAAATTAGAATCAACTTGTAGTTTCATTCTTGGCTCGTTTGAGCCTGTAAACAACTGGTTGCTTCATTATTTGCTAGATTGAAGTTGGAAACAACTTGTAGCTTCATTCCAGACTCGTTTGAAGTTGAAAAGAACTTGTAGCTTCGTTTTCGGTTGTTTAAAATTAGAACCAACTTGTAGTTGCATTCTTGACTCGTTTGAGCCCGGAAACAACTTGTTGCTTTATTATTGGCTAGATTAAAATTGGAAACAACTTGTAGCTTCATTCCAGACTCGTTTGAGGTTGAAAACAACTTGTAGCTTCATTTTCGGTTGTTTAAAATTAGAATCAACTTGTTGTTTCATTCTTGGCTCGTTTGAGCCTGTAAACAATTGGTTACTTCATTATTAGCTAGATTGAAGTTGGAAACAACTTGTAGCTTCATTCTAGACTCGTTTGAAGTTGAAAACAACTTGTAGCTTCCTTTTCGGTTGTTTAAAATTAGAACCAACTTGTAGTTGCATTCTTGACCCGTTTGAGCCCGGAAACAACTTGTTGCTTTATTATTGGCTAGATTAAAGTTGGAAACAACTTGTAGCTTCATTCCAGACTCGTTTGAGGTTGAAAACAACTTTTAGCTTCATTTTCGGTTGTTTAAAATTAGAATCAACTTGTAGTTTCATTCTTGGCTCGTTTGAGCCTGTAAACAACTGGCTGCTTCATTATTGGCTAGATTGAAGTTGGAAACAACTTGTAGCTTCATTTCAGACTCGTTTGAAGTTGAAAACAACTTGTAGCTTCATTTTCGGTTGTTTAAAATTAGAATCAACTTGTAGCTTCATTCTGGACTGGTTTAAGCCTGTAAACAACTTGTTGCTTCATTACTAGCTAGACTGAAGTTGGAAACAACTTGTAGCTTCATTCCAGACTCGTTTGAAGCTGAAAACAACTTGTAGCTTTGTTTTCAGTTGTTTAAAATTAGAACCAAGCTGTAGTTGCATTCCTGCCTCGTTTGAGCCCGGAAACAACTTGTTGCTTTATTATTGGCTGGATTAAAGTTGGAAACAACTTGTAGCTTCATTCCCGACTCATTTGAGGTTGAAAACAACTTGTAGCTTTATTTTCGGTTGTTTAAAATTAGAATCAACTTGTAGTTTCATTCTTGGTTCGTTTGAGCCTGTAAACAACTGGTTGCTTCATTATTTGCTAGATTGAAGTTGGAAACAACTTGTAGCTTCATTCCAGACTCGTTTGAAGTTGAAAAGAACTTGTAGCTTCGTTTTCGGTTGTTTAAAATTAGAACCAACTTGTAGTTGCATTCTTGACTCGTTTGAGCCCGGAAACAACTTGTTGCTTTATTATTGGCTAGATTAAAATTGGAAACAACTTGTAGCTTCATTCCAGACTCGTTTGAGGTTGAAAACAACTTGTAGCTTCATTTTCGGTTGTTTAAAATTAGAATCAACTTGTTGTTTCATTCTTGGCTCGTTTGAGCCTGTAAACAATTGGTTGCTTCATTATTAGCTAGATTGAAGTTGGAAACAACTTGTAGCTTCATTCCCGACTCATTTGAGGTTGAAAACAACTTGTAGCTTTATTTTCGATTGTTTAAAATTAGAATCAACTTGTAGTTTCATTCTTGCTCGTTTGAGCCTGTAAACAACTGGTTGCTTCATTATTTGCTAGATTGAAGTTGGAAACAACTTGTAGCTTCATTCCAGACTCGTTTGAAGTTGAAAAGAACTTGTAGCTTCGTTTTCGGTTGTTTAAAATTAGAACCAACTTGTAGTTGCATTCTTGACTCGTTTGAGCCCGGAAACAACTTGTTGCTTTATTATTGGCTAGATTAAAATTGGAAACAACTTGTAGCTTCATTCCAGACTCGTTTGAGGTTGAAAACAACTTGTAGCTTCATTTTCGGTTGTTTAAAATTAGAATCAACTTGTTGTTTCATTCTTGGCTCGTTTGAGCCTGTAAACAATTGGTTGCTTCATTATTAGCTAGATTGAAGTTGGAAACAACTTGTAGCTTCATTCTAGACTCGTTTGAAGTTGAAAACAACTTGTAGCTTCCTTTTCGGTTGTTTAAAATTAGAACCAACTTGTAGTTGCATTCTTGACCCGTTTGAGCCCGGAAACAACTTGTTGCTTTATTATTGGCCAGATTAAAGTTGGAAACAACTTGTAGCTTCATTCCAGACTCGTTTGAGGTTGAAAATAACTTTTAGCTTCATTTTCGGTTGTTTAAAATTAGAATCAACTTGTAGTTTCATTCTTGGCTCGTTTGAGCCTGTAAACAACTGGCTGCTTCATTATTGGCTAGATTGAAGTTGGAAACAACTTGTAGCTTCATTTCAGACTCGTTTGAAGTTGAAAACAACTTGTAGCTTCATTTTCGGTTGTTTAAAATTAGAATCAACTTGTAGCTTCATTCTGGACTGGTTTAAGCCTGTAAACAACTTGTTGCTTCATTACTAGCTAGACTGAAGTTGGAAACAACTTGTAGCTTCATTCCAGACTCGTTTGAAGTTGAAAACAACTTGTAGCTTCGTTTTCGGTTGTTTAAAATTGGAACCAACTTGTAGTTGCATTCTTGACTCGTTTGAGCCCGGAAACAACTTGTTGCTTTATTACTGGCTAGATTAAAGTTGGAAACCACTTGTAGCTTCATTCCAGACTCGTTTGAGGTTGAAAACAACTTGTAGCTTCGTTTTCGGTTGTTTAAAATTAGAACCAACTTGTAGTTGCATTCTTGACTCGTTTGAGCCCGGAAACAACTTGTTGCTTTATTATTGGCTAGATTAAAGTTGGAAACCACTTGTAGCTTCATTCCAGACTCGTTTGAGGTTGAAAACAACTTGTAGCTTCATTTTCGGTTGTTTAAAATGAGAATCAACTTGTAGTTTCATTCTTGGCTCGTTTGAGCCTGTAAACAACTTGTTGCTTCATTAGTGGCTAGATTGAAGTTGGAAACAACTTGTAGCTTCATTCCAGACTCGTTTGAAGTTGAAAAAAACTTATAGCTTCGTTTTCGGTTGTTTAAAATTAGAACCAACTTGTAGTTGCATTCTTGACTCGTTTGAGCCCGGAAACAACTTGTTGCTTTATTATTGGCTAGATTAAAGTTGGAAACAACTTGTAGCTTCATTCCAGACTCGTTTGAGGTTGAAAACAACTTGTAGCTTCATTTACGGTTGTTTAAAATGAGAATTAACTTGTAGTTTCATTCTTGGCTCGTTTGAGCCTGTAAACAACTTGTTGCTTCATTAGTGGCTAGACTGAAGTTGGAAACAACTTGTAGCTTCATTCCAGACTCGTTTGAAGTTGAAATAACCTTGTAGCTTCGTTTTCGTTTGTTTAAAATTAGAACCAACTTGTAGTTGCATTCTTGACCCGTTTGAGCCCGGAAACAACTTGTTGCTTTTTTATTGGCTAGATTAAAGTTGGAAACAACTTGTAGCTTCATTCCAGACTCGTTTGAGGTTGAAAACAACTTGTAGCTTCATTTTCGGTTGTTTAAAATTAGAATCAACTTGTAGTTTCATTCTTGGCTCGTTTGAGCCTGTAAACAACTGGTTGCTTCATTATTGGCTAGATTGAAGTTGGAAACAACTTGTAGCTTCATTTCAGACTCGTTTGAAGTTGAAAACAACTTGTAGCTTCATTTTCGGTTGTTTAAAATTAGAATCAACTTGTAGCTTCATTCTGGACTGGTTTAAGCCTGTAAACAACTTGTTGCTTCATTACTCGCTAGACTGAAGTTGGAAACAACTTGTAGATTCATTCCAGACTCGTTTGAAGCTGAAAACAACTTGTAGCTTTGTTTTCAGTTGTTTAAAATTAGAACCAAGCTGTAGTTGCATTCCTGACTCGTTTGAGCCCGGAAACAACTTGTTGCTTTATTATTGGTTAGATTAAAGTTGGAAACAACTTGTAGCTTCATTCCCGACTCATTTGAGGTTGAAAACAACTTGTAGCTGCATTTTCGGTTGTTTAAAATTAGAATCAACTTGTAGTTTCATTCTTGGCTCGTTTGAGCCTGTAAACAACTGGTTGCTTCATTATTGGCTAGATTGAAGTTGGAAACAACTTGTAGCTTCATTCCAGACTCGTTTGAAGTTGAAAAGAACTTGTAGTTTCATTTTCGGTTGTTTAAAATTAGAACCAACTTGTAGTTACATTCTTGACTCGTTTGAGCCTGGAAACAACTTGTTGCTTTATTATTGGCTAGATTAAAGTTGGAAACAACTTGTAGCTTCATTCCAGACTCGTTTGAGGTTGAAAACAACTTGTAGCTTCATTTTCGGTTGTTTAAAATTAGAATCAACTTGTTGTTTCATTCTTGGCTCGTTTGAGCCTGTAAACAATTGGTTGCTTCATTATTAGC
Organism: Daucus carota subsp. sativus; assembly: GCF_001625215.2. Lineage (NCBI taxonomy): Eukaryota > Viridiplantae > Streptophyta > Magnoliopsida > Apiales > Apiaceae > Daucus > Daucus carota. Next base: position 17,194,398 of record NC_030383.2, on the reverse strand, counting down.
TAGATTGAAGTTGGAAACAACTTTTAGCTTCATTCTAGACTCGTTTGAAGTTGAAAACAACTTGTAGCTTCCTTTTCGGTTGTTTAAAATTAGAACCAACTTGTAGTTGCATTCTTGACCCGTTTGAGCCCGGAAACAACTTGTTGCTTTATTATTGGCTAGATTAAAGTTGGAAACAACTTGTAGCTTCATTCCAGACTCGTTTGAGGTTGAAAACAACTTTTAGCTTCATTTTCGGTTGTTTAAAATGAGAATCAACTTGTAGTTTCATTCTTGGCTCGTTTGAGCCTGTAAACAACTTGTTGCTTCATTAGTGGCTAGATTGAAGTTGGAAACAACTTGTAGCTTCATTCCAGACTCGTTTGAAGTTGAAATAACCTTGTAGCTTCGTTTTCGTTTGTTTAAAATTAGAACCAACTTGTAGTTGCATTCTTGACTCGTTTGAGCCCGGAAACAACTTGTTGCTTTATTATTGGCAAGATTAAAGTTGGAAACAACTTGTAGCTTCATTCCAGACTCGTTTGAGGTTGAAAACAAGTTGTAGCTTCATTCCAGACTCGTTCGAAGTTGAAAACAACTTGTAGCTTCATTTTCGGTTGTTTAAAATTAGAATCAACATGTAGTTTCATTCTGGACTGGTTTAAGCCTGTAAACAACTTGTTGCTTCATTATTGGCTAGATTGAAGTGGGAAACAACTTGTAGCTTCATTCCAGACTCGTTTGAAGTTGAAAACAACTTGTAGCTTACTTTTCGGTTGTTTAAAATTAGAATCAACTTGTAGTTTCATTCTTGGCTCGTTTGAGCCTGTAAACAACTGGTTGCTTCATTATTGGCTATATTGAACTTGGAAACAACTTGTAGCTTCATTCCAGGCTCGTTTGAGGTTGAAAACTTGTAGCTTCATTTTCGGTTGTTTAAAATTAGAATCAACTTGTAGCTTCATTCAGGACTGGTTTAAGCCTGTAAACAACTTGTTGCTTCATTACTAGCTAGACTGAAGTTGGAAACAACTTGTAGCTTCATTCCAGACTCGTTTGAAGCTGAAAACAACTTGTAGCTTTGTTTTCAGTTGTTTAAAATTAGAACCAAGCTGTAGTTGCATTCCTGCCTCGTTTGAGCCCGGAAACAACTTGTTGCTTTATTATCGGCTGGATTAAAGTTGGAAACAACTTGTAGCTTCATTCCCGACTCATTTGAGGTTGAAAACAACTTGTAGCTTTATTTCGGTTGTTTAAAATTAGAATTAACTTGTAGTTTCATTCTTGGCTCGTTTGAGCCTTGTAAACAACTGGTTGCTTCATTATTTGCTAGATTGAAGTTGGAAACAACTTGTAGCTTCATTCCAGACACGTTTGAAGTTGAAAAGAACTTGTAGCTTCGTTTTCGGTTGTTTAAAATTAGAACCAACTTGTAGTTGCATTCTTGACTCGTTTGAGCCCGGAAACAACTTGTTGCTTTATTATTGGCTAGATTAAAATTGGAAACAACTTGTAGCTTCATTCCAGACTCGTTGAGGTTGAAAACAACTTGTAGCTTCATTTTCGGTTGTTTAAAATTAGAATCAACTTGTTGTTTCATTCTTGGCTCGTTTGAGCCTGTAAACAATTGGTTGCTTCATTATTAGCTAGATTGAAGTTGGAAACAACTTGTAGCTTCATTCTAGACTCGTTTGAAGTTGAAAACAACTTGTAGCTTCCTTTTCGGTTGTTTAAAATTAGAACCAACTTGTAGTTGCATTCTTGACCCGTTTGAGCCGGAAACAACTTGTTGCTTTATTATTGGCTAGATTAAAGTTGGAAACAACTTGTAGCTTCATTCCAGACTCGTTTGAGGTTGAAAACAACTTTTAGCTTCATTTTCGGTTGTTTAAAATTAGAATCAACTTGTAGTTTCATTCTTGGCTCGTTTGAGCCTGTAAACAACTGGCTGCTTCATTATTGGCTAGATTGAAGTTGGAAACAACTTGTAGCTTCATTTCAGACTCGTTTGAAGTTGAAAACAACTTGTAGCTTCATTTTCGGTTGTTTTAAAATTAGAATCAACTTGTAGCTTCATTCTGGACTGGTTTTTAAGCCTGTAAACAACTTGTTGCTTCATTACTAGCTAGACTGAAGTTGGAAACAACTTGTAGCTTCATTCCAGACTCGTTTGAAGTGAAAAAACTTGTAGCTTCGTTTTCGGTTGTTTAAAATTGGAACCAACTTGTAGTTGCATTCTTGACTCGTTTGAGCCCGGAAACAACTTGTTGCTTTATTACTGGCTAGATTAAAGTTGGAAACCACTTGTAGCTTCATTCCAGACTCGTTTGAGGTTGAAAACAACTTGTAGCTTCGTTTTCGGTTGTTTAAAATTAGAACCAACTTGTAGTTGCATTCTTGACTCGTTTGAGCCCGGAAAACAACTTGTTGCTTTATTATTGGCTAGATTAAAGTTGGAAACCACTTGTAGCTTCATTCCAGACTCGTTTGAGGTTGAAAACAACTTGTAGCTTCATTTTCGGTGTTTAAAATGAGAATCAACTTGTAGTTCATTCTTGGCTCGTTTGAGCCTGTGTAAACAACTTGTTGCTTCATTAGTGGCTAGATTGAAGTTGGAAACAACTTGTAGCTTCATTCCAGACTCGTTTTGAGTTGAAAAAAACTTATAGCTTCGTTTTCGGTTGTTTAAAATTAGAACCAACTTGTAGTTGCATTTCTTGACTCGTTTGAGCCCGGAAACAACTTGTTGCTTTATTATTGGCTAGATTAAAGTTGGAAACAACTTGTAGCTTCATTCCAGACTCGTTTGAGGTTGAAAACAACTGTAGCTTCATTTACGGTTGTTTTAAAATGAGAATTAACTTGTAGTTTCATTCTTGGCTCGTTTGAGCCTGTAAACACTTGTTGCTTCATTAGTGGCTAGACTGAAGTTGGAAACAACTTGTAGCTTCATTCCAGACTCGTTTTGAAGTTGAAATAACCTTGTAGCTTCGTTTCGTTTGTTTAAATTAGAACCAACTTGTAGTTGCATTCTTGACCCGTTTGAGCCCGGAAAACAACTTGTTGCTGTTTTACTTGCTAGATTAAAGTTTGGAAACCAACTTGTAGCTTCCATTCAGAACTCGTTTGAGGTGGAAAACAACTTGTAGCTTCATTTTCGGTTGCTTTCAAATTAGATCACAACTTGTAGTTTCATTCTTGGCTCGTTTGAGCCTGTAAACAACTGGTTGCTTCATTATTGGCTAGATTGAAGTTGGAAACAACTTGTAGCTTCATTCCAGACTCGTTTGAAGTTGAAAACAACTTGTAGCTTCATTTTCGGTTGTTTAAAATTAGAATCAACTTGTAGTTCATTCTGGACTCGTTTGAGCCTGTAAACAACTTGTTGCTTCATTACTGGCTAGATTGAAGTTGGAAACAACTTGTAGCTTCATTCCAGACTCGTTTGAAGTTGAAAACAACTTGTAGCTTTGTTTTCGGTTGTTTAAAATTAGAACCAACTTGTAGTTGCATTCTTGACTCGTTTGAGCCCGGAAACAACTTGTTGCTTTATTATTGGCTAGATTAAAGTTGGAAACAACTTGTAGCTTCATTCCAGACTCGTTTGAGGTTGAAAACAACTTGTAGCTTCATTTTCGGTTGTTTAAAATTAGAATCAACTTGTAGTTTCATTCTTGGCTCGTTTGAGCCTGTAAACAACTGGTTGCTTCATTATTGGCTAGATTGAAGTTGGAAACAACTTGTAGCTTCATTCCAGACTCGTTTGAAGTTGAAAACAACTTGTAGCTTCATTTTCGGTTGTTTAAAATTAGAACCAACTTGTAGTTGCATTCTTGACTCGTTTGAGCCCGGAAACAACTTGTTGCTTTATTATTGGCTAGATTAAAGTTGGAAACAACTTGTAGCTTCATTCCAGACTCGTTTGAGGTTGAAAACAACTTGTAGCTTCATTTTCGGTTGTTTAAAATTAGAATCAACTTGTAGTTTCATTCTTGGCTCGTTTGAGCCTGTAAACAATGGTTGCTTCATTATTGGCTAGATTGAAGTTGGAAACAACTTGTAGCTTCATTCCAGACTCGTTTGAAGTTGAAAACAACTTGTAGCTTCCTTTTCGGTTGTTTAAAATTAGAACCAACTTGTAGTTGCATTCTTGACTCGTTTGAGCCCGGAAACAACTTGTTGCTTTATTATTGGCTAGATTAAAGTTGGAAACAACTTGTAGCTTCATTCCAGACTCGTTTGAGGTTGAAAACAACTTGTAGCTTCATTTTCGGTTGTTTAAAATTAGAATCAACTTGTAGTTTCATTCTTGGCTCGTTTGAGCCTGTAAACAACTGGTTGCTTCATTATTGGCTAGATTGAAGTTGGAAACAACTTGTAGCTTCATTCCAGACTCGTTTGAAGTTGAAAACAACTTGTAGCTTCATTTTCGGTTGTTTAAAATTAGAATCAACTTGTAGTTTCATTCTGGACTCGTTTGAGCCTGTAAACAACTTGTTGCTTCATTACTGGCTAGATTGAAGTTGGAAACAACTTGTAGCTTCATTCCAGACTCGTTTGAAGTTGAAAACAACTTGTAGCTTGTTTTCGGTTGTTTAAAATTAGAACCAACTTGTAGTTGCATTCTTGACTCGTTTGAGCCCGGAAACAACTTGTTGCTTTATTATTGGCTAGATTAAAGTTGGAAACAACTTGTAGCTTCATTCCAGACTCGTTTGAGGTTGAAAACAACTTGTAGCTTCATTTTCGGTTGTTTAAAATTAGAATCAACTTGTAGTTTCATTCTTGGCTCGTTTGAGCCTGTAAACAACTGGTTGCTTCATTATTGGCTAGATTGAAGTTGGAAACAACTTGTAGCTTCATTCCAGACTCGTTTGAAGTTGAAAACAACTTGTAGCTTCGTTTTCGGTTGTTTAAAATTAGAACCAACTTGTAGTTGCATTCTTGACTCGTTTGAGCCCGGAAACAACTTGTTGCTTTATTATTGGCTAGATTAAAGTTGGAAACAACTTGTAGCTTCATTCCAGACTCGTTTGAGGTTGAAAACAACTTGTAGCTTCATTTTCGGTTGTTTAAAATTAGAATCAACTTGTAGTTTCATTCTTGGCTCGTTTGAGCCTGTAAACAATTGTTGCTTCATTATTGGCTAGATTGAAGTTGGAAACAACTTGTAGCTTCATTCCAGACTCGTTTGAAGTTGAAAACAACTTGTAGCTTCTTTTCGGTTGTTTAAAATTAGAACCAACTTGTAGTTGCATTCTTGACTCGTTTGAGCCGGAAACAACTTGTTGCTTTATTATTGGCTAGATTAAAGTTGGAAACAACTTGTAGCTTCATTCCAGACTCGTTTGAGGTTGAAAACAACTTGTAGCTTCATTTTCGGTTGTTTAAAATTAGAATCAACTTGTAGTTTCATTCTTGGCTCGTTTGAGCCTGTAAACAACTGTTGCTTCATTATTGGCTAGATTGAAGTTGGAAACAACTTGTAGCTTCATTCCAGACTCGTTTGAAGTTGAAAACAACTTGTAGCTTCATTTTCGGTTGTTTAAAATTAGAATCAACTTGTAGTTCATTCTGGACTCGTTTGAGCCTGTAAACAACTTGTTGCTTCATTATTGGCTAGATTGAAGTTGGAAACAACTTGTAGCTTCATTCCAGACTCGTTTGAAGTTGAAAACAACTTGTAGCTTCATTTTCGGTTGTTTAAAATTAGAATCAACTTGTAGTTTCATTCTTGGCTCGTTTGAGCCGGAAACAACTTGTTGCTTTATTATTGGTTAGATTAAAGTTGGAAACAACTTGTAGCTTCATTCCAGACTCGTTTGAGGTTGAAAACAACTTGTAGCTTCATTTTCGGTTGTTTAAAATTAGAATCAACTTGTAGTTTCATTCTTGGCTCGTTTGAGCCTGTAAACAACTGGTTGCTTCATTATTGGCTAGATTGAAGTTGGAAACAACTTGTAGCTTCATTCCAGACTCGTTTGAAGTTGAAAACAACTTGTAGCTTCGTTTTCGGTTGTTTAAAATTAGAACCAACTTGTAGTTGCATTCTTGACTCGTTTGAGCCCGGAAACAACTTGTTGCTTTATTATTGGCTAGATTAAAGTTGGAAACAACTTGTAGCTTCATTCCAGACTCGTTTGAGGTTGAAAACAACTTGTAGCTTCATTTTCGGTTGTTTAAAATTAGAATCAACTTGTAGTTTCATTCTTGGCTCGTTTGAGCCTGTAAACAACTTGTTGCTTCATTATTGGCTAGATTGAAGTTGGAAACAACTTGTAGCTTCATTCCAGACTCGTTTGAAGTTGAAAACAACTTGTAGCTTCTTTTCGGTTGTTTAAAATTAGAACCAACTTGTAGTTGCATTCTTGACTCGTTTGAGCCGGAAACAACTTGTTGCTTTATTATTGGCTAGATTAAAGTTGGAAACAACTTGTAGCTTCATTCCAGACTCGTTTGAGGTTGAAAACAACTTGTAGCTTCATTTTCGGTTGTTTAAAATTAGAATCAACTTGTAGTTTCATTCTTGGCTCGTTTGAGCCTGTAAACAACTTGTTGCTTCATTATTGGCTAGATTGAAGTTGGAAACAACTTGTAGCTTCATTCCAGACTCGTTTGAAGTTGAAAACAACTTGTAGCTTCATTTTCGGTTGTTTAAAATTAGAATCAACTTGTAGTTCATTCTGGACTCGTTTGAGCCTGTAAACAACTTGTTGCTTCATTATTGGCTAGATTGAAGTTGGAAACAACTTGTAGCTTCATTCCAGACTCGTTTGAAGTTGAAAACAACTTGTAGCTTCATTTTCGGTTGTTTAAAATTAGAATCAACTTGTAGTTTCATTCTTGGCTCGTTTGAGCCTGTAAACAACTTGTTGCTTCATTATTGGCTAGATTGAAGTTGGAAACAACTTGTAGCTTCATTCCAGACTCGTTTGAAGTTGAAAACAACTTGTAGCTTCATTTTCGGTTGTTTAAAATTAGAACCAACTTGTAGTTTCATTCTTGACTCGTTTGAGCCGGAAACAACTTGTTGCTTTATTATTGGCTAGATTAAAGTTGGAAACAACTTGTAGCTTCATTCCAGACTCGTTTGAGGTTGAAAACAACTTGTAGCTTCATTTTCGGTTGTTTAAAATTAGAATCAACTTGTAGTTTCATTCTTGGCTCGTTTGAGCCTGTAAACAACTTGTTGCTTCATTATTGGCTAGATTGAAGTTGGAAACAACTTGTAGCTTCATTCCAGACTCGTTTGAAGTTGAAAACAACTTGTAGCTTCATTTTCGGTTGTTTAAAATTAGAATCAACTTGTAGTTTCATTCTGGACTCGTTTGAGCCTGTAAACAACTTGTTGCTTCATTATTGGCTAGATTGAAGTTGGAAACAACTTGTAGCTTCATTCCAGACTCGTTTGAAGTTGAAAACAACTTGTAGCTTCGTTTTCGGTTGTTTAAAATTAGAACCAACTTGTAGTTGCATTCTTGACTCGTTTGAGCCCGGAAACAACTTGTTGCTTTATTATTGGCTAGATTAAAGTTGGAAACAACTTGTAGCTTCATTCCAGACTCGTTTGAGGTTGAAAACAACTTGTAGCTTCATTTTCGGTTGTTTAAAATTAGAATCAACTTGTAGTTTCATTCTTGGCTCGTTTGAGCCTGTAAACAACTTGTTGCTTCATTATTGGCTAGATTGAAGTTGGAAACAACTTGTAGCTTCATTCCAGACTCGTTTGAAGTTGAAAACAACTTGTAGCTTCGTTTTCGGTTGTTTAAAATTAGAACCAACTTGTAGTTGCATTCTTGACTCGTTTGAGCCCGGAAACAACTTGTTGCTTTATTATTGGCTAGATTAAAGTTGGAAACAACTTGTAGCTTCATTCCAGACTCGTTTGAGGTTGAAAACAACTTGTAGCTTCATTTTCGGTTGTTTAAAATTAGAATCAACTTGTAGTTTCATTCTTGGCTCGTTTGAGCCTGTAAACAACTTGTTGCTTCATTATTGGCTAGATTGAAGTTGGAAACAACTTGTAGCTTCATTCCAGACTCGTTTGAAGTTGAAAAAAACTTGTAGCTTCGTTTTCGGTTGTTTAAAATTAGAACCAACTTGTAGTTGCATTCTTGACTCGTTTGAGCCCGGAAACAACTTGTTGCTTTATTATTGGCTAGATTAAAGTTGGAAACAACTTGTAGCTTCATTCCAGACTCGTTTGAGGTTGAAAACAACTTGTAGCTTCATTTTCGGTTGTTTAAAATTAGAATCAACTTGTAGTTTCATTCTTGGCTCGTTTGAGCCTGTAAACAACTTGTTGCTTCATTATTGGCTAGATTGAAGTTGGAAACAACTTGTAGCTTCATTCCAGACTCGTTTGAGGTTGAAAAAACTTGTAGCTTCATTTTCGGTTGTTTAAAATTAGAATCAACTTGTAGTTTCATTCTTGGCTCGTTTGAGCCTGTAAACAACTTGTTGCTTCATTATTGGCTAGATTGAAGTTGGAAACAACTTGTAGCTTCATTCCAGACTCGTTTGAGGTTGAAAACAACTTGTAGCTTCATTTTCGGTTGTTTAAAATTAGAATCAACTTGTAGTTTCATTCTTGGCTCGTTTGAGCCTGTAAACAACTTGTTGCTTCATTATTGGCTAGATTGAAGTTGGAAACAACTTGTAGCTTCATTCCAGACTCGTTTGAAGTTGAAAACAACTTGTAGCTTCATTTTCGGTTGTTTAAAATTAGAATCAACTTGTAGTTTTCATTCTGGACTCGTTTGAGCCTGTAAACAACTTGTTGCTTCATTATTGGCTAGATTGAAGTTGGAAACAACTTGTAGCTTCATTCCAGACTCGTTTGAAGTTGAAAACAACTTGTAGCTTCGTTTTCGGTTGTTTAAAATTAGAACCAACTTGTAGTTGCATTCTTGACTCGTTTGAGCCCGGAAACAACTTGTTGCTTTATTATTGGCTAGATTAAAGTTGGAAACAACTTGTAGCTTCATTCCAGACTCGTTTGAGGTTGAAAACAACTTGTAGCTTCATTTTCGGTTGTTTAAAATTAGAATCAACTTGTAGTTTCATTCTTGGCTCGTTTGAGCCTGTAAACAACTTGTTGCTTCATTATTGGCTAGATTGAAGTTGGAAACAACTTGTAGCTTCATTCCAGACTCGTTTGAAGTTGAAAACAACTTGTAGCTTCGTTTTCGGTTGTTTAAAATTAGAACCAACTTGTAGTTGCATTCTTGACTCGTTTGAGCCCGGAAACAACTTGTTGCTTTATTATTGGCTAGATTAAAGTTGGAAACAACTTGTAGCTTCATTCCAGACTCGTTTGAGGTTGAAAACAACTTGTAGCTTCATTTTCGGTTGTTTAAAATTAGAATCAACTTGTAGTTTCATTCTTGGCTCGTTTGAGCCTGTAAACAACTTGTTGCTTCATTATTGGCTAGATTGAAGTTGGAAACAACTTGTAGCTTCATTCCAGACTCGTTTGAAGTTGAAAACAACTTGTAGCTTCGTTTTCGGTTGTTTAAAATTAGAACCAACTTGTAGTTGCATTCTTGACTCGTTTGAGCCCGGAAACAACTTGTTGCTTTATTATTGGCTAGATTAAAGTTGGAAACAACTTGTAGCTTCATTCCAGACTCGTTTGAGGTTGAAAACAACTTGTAGCTTCATTTTCGGTTGTTTAAAATTAGAATCAACTTGTAGTTTCATTCTTGGCTCGTTTGAGCCTGTAAACAACTTGTTGCTTCATTAGTGGCTAGATTGAAGTTGGAAACAACTTGTAGCTTCATTCCAGACTCGTTTGAAGTTGAAAAAACTTGTAGCTTCGTTTTCGGTTGTTTAAAATTAGAACCAACTTGTAGTTGCATTCTTGACTCGTTTGAGCCCGGAAACAACTTGTTGCTTTATTATTGGCTAGATTAAGTTGGAAACAACTTGTAGCTTCATTCCAGACTCGTTTGAGGTTGAAAACAACTTGTAGCTTCATTTTCGGTTGTTTAAAATTAGAATCAACTTGTAGTTTCATTCTTGGCTCGTTTGAGCCTGTAAACAACTTGTTGCTTCATTATTGGCTAGATTGAAGTTGGAAACAACTTGTAGCTTCATTCCAGACTCGTTTGAGGTTGAAAACTTGTAGCTTCATTTTCGGTTGTTTAAAATTAGAATCAACTTGTAGTTTCATTCTTGGCTCGTTTGAGCCTGTAAACAACTTGTTGCTTCATTAGTGGCTAGATTGAAGTTGGAAACAACTTGTAGCTTCATTCCAGACTCGTTTGAAGTTGAAAACAACTTGTAGCTTCGTTTTCGGTTGTTTAAAATTAGAACCAACTTGTAGTTGCATTCTTGACTCGTTTGAGCCCGGAAACAACTTGTTGCTTTATTATTGGCTAGATTAAAGTTGGAAACAACTTGTAGCTTCATTCCAGACTCGTTTGAGGTTGAAAACAACTTGTAGCTTCATTTTCGGTTGTTTAAAATTAGAATCAACTTGTAGTTTCATTCTTGGCTCGTTTGAGCCTGTAAACAACTGGTTGCTTCATTATTGGCTAGATTGAAGTTGGAAACAACTTGTAGCTTCATTCCAGACTCGTTTGAAGTTGAAAACAACTTGTAGCTTCATTTTCGGTTGTTTAAAATTAGAACAACTTGTAGTTCATTCTGGACTCGTTTGAGCCTGTAAACAACTTGTTGCTTCATTATTGGCTAGATTGAAGTTGGAAACAACTTGTAGCTTCATTCCAGACTCGTTTGAAGTTGAAAACAACTTGTAGCTTCATTTTCGGTTGTTTAAAATTAGAATCAACTTGTAGTTTCATTCTTGGCTCGTTTGAGCCTGTAAACAACTTGTTGCTTCATTATTGGCTAGATTGAAGTTGGAAACAACTTGTAGCTTCATTCCAGACTCGTTTGAAGTTGAAAACAACTTGTAGCTTCTTTTCGGTTGTTTAAAATTAGAACCAACTTGTAGTTGCATTCTTGACTCGTTTGAGCCCGGAAACAACTTGTTGCTTTATTATTGGCTAGATTAAAGTTGGAAACAACTTGTAGCTTCATTCCAGACTCGTTTGAGGTTGAAAACAACTTGTAGCTTCATTTCAGACTCGTTTGAAGTTGAAAACAACTTGTAGCTTCATTTTCGGTTGTTTAAAATTAGAATCAACTTGTAGCTTCATTCTGGACTGGTTTAAGCCTGTAAACAACTTGTTGCTTCATTACTGGCTAGACTGAAGTTGGAAACAACTTGTAGCTTCATTCCAGACTCGTTTGAAGTTGAAAACAACTTGTAGCTTCGTTTTCGGTTGTTTAAAATTAGAACCAACTTGTAGTTGCATTCTTGACTCGTTTGAGCCCGGAAACAACTTGTTGCTTTATTATTGGCTAGATTAAAGTTGGAAACAACTTGTAGCTTCATTTAGACTCGTTTGAGGTTGAAAACAACTTGTAGCTTCATTTTCGGTTGTTTAAAATTAGAATCAACTTGTAGTTTCATTCTTGGCTCGTTTGAGCCTGTAAACAACTTGTTGCTTCATTAGTGGCTAGATTGAAGTTGGAAACAACTTGTAGCTTCATTCCAGACTCGTTTGAAGTTGAAAACAACTTGTAGCTTCGTTTTCGGTTGTTTAAAATTAGAACCAACTTGTAGTTGCATTCTTGACTCGTTTGAGCCCGGAAACAACTTGTTGCTTTATTATTGGCTAGATTAAAGTTGGAAACAACTTGTAGCTTCATTCCAGACTCGTTTGAGGTTGAAAACAACTTGTAGCTTCATTTTCGGTTGTTTAAAATGAGAATCAACTTGTAGTTTCATTCTTGGCTCGTTTGAGCCTGTAAACAACTTGTTGCTTCATTAGTGGCTAGATTGAAGTTGGAAACAACTTGTAGCTTCATTCCAGACTCGTTTGAAGTTGAAAAAAACTTGTAGCTTCGTTTTCGGTTGTTTAAAATTAGAACCAACTTGTAGTTGCATTCTTGACTCGTTTGAGCCCGGAAACAACTTGTTGCTTTATTATTGGCTAGATTAAAGTTGGAAACAACTTGTAGCTTCATTCCAGACTCGTTTGAGGTTGAAAACAACTTGTAGCTTCATTTTCGGTTGTTTAAAATTAGAATCAACTTGTAGTTTCATTCTTGGCTCGTTTGAGCCTGTAAACAACTTGTTGCTTCATTATTGGCTAGATTGAAGTTGGAAACAACTTGTAGCTTCATTCCAGACTCGTTTGAGGTTGAAAAAACTTGTAGCTTCATTTTCGGTTGTTTAAAATGAGAATCAACTTGTAGTTTCATTCTTGGCTCGTTTGAGCCTGTAAACAACTTGTTGCTTCATTAGTGGCTAGATTGAAGTTGGAAACAACTTGTAGCTTCATTCCAGACTCGTTTGAAGTTGAAAACAACTTGTAGCTTCGTTTTCGGTTGTTTAAAATTAGAACCAACTTGTAGTTGCATTCTTGACTCGTTTGAGCCCGGAAACAACTTGTTGCTTTTTTATTGGCTAGATTAAAGTTGGAAACAACTTGTAGCTTCATTCCAGACTCGTTTGAGGTTGAAAACAACTTGTAGCTTCATTTTCGGTTGTTTAAAATTAGAATCAACTTGTAGTTTCATTCTTGGCTCGTTTGAGCCTGTAAACAACTGGTTGCTTCATTATTGGCTAGATTGAAGTTGGAAACAACTTGTAGCTTCATTCCAGACTCGTTTGAAGTTGAAAACAACTTGTAGCTTCATTTTCGGTTGTTTAAAATTAGAACAACTTGTAGCTTCATTCTGGACTCGTTTGAGCCTGTAAACAACTTGTTGCTTCATTACTAGCTAGATTGAAGTTGGAAACAACTTGTAGCTTCATTCCAGACTCGTTTGAAGTTGAAAACAACTTGTAGCTTCATTTTCGGTTGTTTAAAATTAGAACCAACTTGTAGTTGCATTCTTGACTCGTTTGAGCCCGGAAACAACTTGTTGCTTTATTATTGGCTAGATTGAAGTTGGAAACAACTTGTAGCTTCATTCCAGACTCGTTTGAGGTTGAAAACAACTTGTAGCTTCATTTTCGGTTGTTTAAAATTAGAATCAACTTGTAGTTTCATTCTTGGCTCGTTTGAGCCTGTAAACAACTGGTTGCTTCATTATTGGCTAGATTGAAGTTGGAAACAACTTGTAGCTTCATTCCAGACTCGTTTGAAGTTGAAAACAACTTGTAGCTTCGTTTTCGGTTGTTTAAAATTAGAACCAACTTGTAGTTGCATTCTTGACCCGTTTGAGCCCGGAAACAACTTGTTGCTTTATTATTGGCTAGATTAAAGTTGGAAACAACTTGTAGCTTCATTCCAGACTCGTTTGAGGTTGAAAACAACTTGTAGCTTCATTTTCGGTTGTATAAAATTAGAATCAACTTGTAGTTTCATTCTTGGCTCGTTTGAGCCTGTAAACAATTGGTTGCTTCATTATTGGCTAGATTGAAGTTGGAAACAACTTGTAGCTTCATTCCAGACTCGTTTGAAGTTGAAAACAACTTGTAGCTTCTTTTCGGTTGTTTAAAATTAGAACCAACTTGTAGTTGCATTCTTGACTCGTTTGAGCCCGGAAACAACTTGTTGCTTTATTATTGGCTAGATTAAAGTTGGAAACAACTTGTAGCTTCATTCCAGACTCGTTTGAGGTTGAAAACAACTTGTAGCTTCATTTTCGGTTGTTTAAAATTAGAATCAACTTGTAGTTTCATTCTTGGCTCGTTTGAGCCTGTAAACAACTGGTTGCTTCATTATTGGCTAGATTGAAGTTGGAAACAACTTGTAGCTTCATTCCAGACTCGTTTGAAGTTGAAAACAACTTGTAGCTTCATTTTCGGTTGTTTAAAATTAGAATCAACTTGTAGCTTCATTCTGGACTCGTTTGAGCCTGTAAACAACTTGTTGCTTCATTACTGGCTAGATTGAAGTTGGAAACAACTTGTAGCTTCATTCCAGACTCGTTTGAAGTTGAAAACAACTTGTAGCTTCGTTTTCGGTTGTTTAAAATTAGAACCAACTTGTAGTTGCATTCTTGACTCGTTTGAGCCCGGAAACAACTTGTTGCTTTATTATTGGCTAGATTAAAGTTGGAAACAACTTGTAGCTTCATTCCAGACTCGTTTGAGGTTGAAAACAACTTGTAGCTTCATTTTCGGTTGTTTAAAATTAGAATCAACTTGTAGTTTCATTCTTGGCTCGTTTGAGCCTGTAAACAACTGTTGCTTCATTATTGGCTAGATTGAAGTTGGAAACAACTTGTAGCTTCATTCCAGACTCGTTTGAAGTTGAAAACAACTTGTAGCTTCGTTTTCGGTTGTTTAAAATTAGAACCAACTTGTAGTTGCATTCTTGACTCGTTTGAGCCCGGAAACAACTTGTTGCTTTATTATTGGCTAGATTAAAGTTGGAAACAACTTGTAGCTTCATTCCAGACTCGTTTGAGGTTGAAAACAACTTGTAGCTTCATTTTCGGTTGTTTAAAATTAGAATCAACTTGTAGTTTCATTCTTGGCTCGTTTGAGCCTGTAAACAACTTGTTGCTTCATTATTGGCTAGATTGAAGTTGGAAACAACTTGTAGCTTCATTCCAGACTCGTTTGAAGTTGAAAACAACTTGTAGCTTCGTTTTCGGTTGTTTAAAATTAGAACCAACTTGTAGTTGCATTCTTGACTCGTTTGAGCCCGGAAACAACTTGTTGCTTTATTATTGGCTAGATTAAAGTTGGAAACAACTTGTAGCTTCATTCCAGACTCGTTTGAGGTTGAAAACAACTTGTAGCTTCATTTTCGGTTGTTTAAAATGAGAATCAACTTGTAGTTTCATTCTTGGCTCGTTTGAGCCTGTAAACAACTTGTTGCTTCATTAGTGGCTAGATTGAAGTTGGAAACAACTTGTAGCTTCATTCCAGACTCGTTTGAAGTTGAAAACAACTTGTAGCTTCGTTTTCGGTTGTTTAAAATTAGAACCAACTTGTAGTTGCATTCTTGACTCGTTTGAGCCTGGAAACAACTTGTTGCTTTATTATTGGCTAGATTAAAGTTGGAAACAACTTGTAGCTTCATTCCAGACTCGTTTGAGGTTGAAAACAACTTGTAGCTTCATTTTCGGTTGTTTAAAATTAGAATCAACTTGTAGTTTCATTCTTGGCTCGTTTGAGCCTGTAAACAACTTGTTGCTTCATTATTGGCTAGATTGAAGTTGGAAACAACTTGTAGCTTCATTCCAGACTCGTTTGAAGTTGAAAAAACTTGTAGCTTCGTTTTCGGTTGTTTAAAATTAGAACCAACTTGTAGTTGCATTCTTGACTCGTTTGAGCCCGGAAACAACTTGTTGCTTTATTATTGGCTAGATTAAGTTGGAAACAACTTGTAGCTTCATTCCAGACTCGTTTGAGGTTGAAAACAACTTGTAGCTTCATTTTCGGTTGTTTAAAATTAGAATCAACTTGTAGTTTCATTCTTGGCTCGTTTGAGCCTGTAAACAACTTGTTGCTTCATTATTGGCTAGATTGAAGTTGGAAACAACTTGTAGCTTCATTCCAGACTCGTTTGAGGTTGAAAACTTGTAGCTTCATTTTCGGTTGTTTAAAATTAGAATCAACTTGTAGTTTCATTCTTGGCTCGTTTGAGCCTGTAAACAACTTGTTGCTTCATTAGTGGCTAGATTGAAGTTGGAAACAACTTGTAGCTTCATTCCAGACTCGTTTGAAGTTGAAAACAACTTGTAGCTTCGTTTTCGGTTGTTTAAAATTAGAACCAACTTGTAGTTGCATTCTTGACTCGTTTGAGCCCGGAAACAACTTGTTGCTTTATTATTGGCTAGATTAAAGTTGGAAACAACTTGTAGCTTCATTCCAGACTCGTTTGAGGTTGAAAACAACTTGTAGCTTCATTTTCGGTTGTTTAAAATTAGAATCAACTTGTAGTTTCATTCTTGGCTCGTTTGAGCCTGTAAACAACTGGTTGCTTCATTATTGGCTAGATTGAAGTTGGAAACAACTTGTAGCTTCATTCCAGACTCGTTTGAAGTTGAAAACAACTTGTAGCTTCATTTTCG
This sequence comes from Daucus carota subsp. sativus, assembly GCF_001625215.2. Classification (NCBI taxonomy): domain Eukaryota; kingdom Viridiplantae; phylum Streptophyta; class Magnoliopsida; order Apiales; family Apiaceae; genus Daucus; species Daucus carota. The sequence continues at coordinate 17,178,369 of NC_030383.2, read as the reverse complement.
GTTGTTTAAAATTAGAACAACTTGTAGCTTCATTCTGGACTCGTTTGAGCCTGTAAACAACTTGTTGCTTCATTATTGGCTAGATTGAAGTTGGAAACAACTTGTAGCTTCATTCCAGACTCGTTTGAAGTTGAAAACAACTTGTAGCTTCATTTTCGGTTGTTTAAAATTAGAATCAACTTGTAGTTTCATTCTTGGCTCGTTTGAGCCTGTAAACAATTGGTTGCTTCATTATTGGCTAGATTGAAGTTGGAAACAACTTGTAGCTTCATTCCAGACTCGTTTGAAGTTGAAAACAACTTGTAGCTTCATTTTCGGTTGTTTAAAATTAGAACCAACTTGTAGTTGCATTCTTGACTCGTTTGAGCCCGGAAACAACTTGTTGCTTTATTATTGGCTAGATTAAAGTTGGAAACACTTGTAGCTTCATTCCAGACTCGTTTGAGGTTGAAAACAACTTTTATCTTCATTTTCGGTTGTTTAAAATTAGAATCAACTTGTAGTTTCATTCTTGGCTCGTTTGAGCCTGTAACCAACTGGTTGCTTCATTATTGGCTAGATTGAAGTTGGAAACAACTTGTAGCTTCATTTCAGACTCGTTTGAAGTTGAAAACAACTTGTAGCTTCATTTTCGGTTGTTTAAAATTAGAATCAACTTGTAGCTTCATTCTGGACTGGTTTAAGCCTGTAAACAACTTGTTGCTTCATTACTAGCTAGACTGAAGTTGGAAACAACTTGTAGCTTCATTCCAGACTCGTTTGAAGCTGAAAACAACTTGTAGCTTCGTTTTCGGTTGTTTAAAATTAGAACCAACTTGTAGTTGCATTCTTGACTCTTTTGAGCCCGGAAAAAACTTGTTGCTTTATTATTGGCTAGATTAAAGTTGGAAACAACTTGTAGCTTCATATTAGACTCGTTTGAGGTTGAAAACAACTTGTACCTTTATTTCGGTTGTTTAAAATGAGAATCAACTTGTAGTTACATTCTTGGCTCGTTTGAGCCTGTAAACAACTTGTTGCTTCATTAGTGGCTAGATTGAAGTTGGAAACAACTTGTAGCTTCATTCCAGACTCGTTTGAAGTTGAAAACAACTTGTAGCTTCGTTTTCGGTTGTTTAAAATTAGAACCAACTTGTAGTTGCATTCTTGACTCGTTTGAGCCCGGAAACAACTTGTTGCTTTATTATTGGCTAGATTAAAGTTGGAAACAATTTGTAGCTTCATTCCAGACTCGTTTGAGGTTGAAAACAACTTGTAGCTTCATTTTCGGTTGTTTAAAATGAGAATCAACTTGTAGTTTCATTCTTGGCTCGTTTGAGCCTGTAAACAACTTGTTGCTTCATTAGTGGCTAGATTGAAGTTGGAAACAACTGTAGCTTCATTCCAGACTCGTTTGAAGTTGAAAAAAACTTGTAGCTTCGTTTCGGTTGTTTAAAATTAGAACCAACTTGTAGTTGCATTCTTGACTCGTTTAAGCCCGGAAACAACTTGTTGCTTTATTATTGGCTAGATTAAAGTTGGAAACAACTTGTAGCTTCATTCCAGACTCGTTTGAGGTTGAAAACAACTTGTAGCTTCATTTTCGGTTGTTTAAAATGAGAATCAACTTGTAGTTTCATTCTTGGCTCGTTTGAGCCTGTAAACAACTTGTTGTTTCATTAGTGGCTAGACTGAACTTGGAAACAACTTGTAGCTTCATTCCAGGCTCGTTTGAGGTTGAAAACTTGTAGCTTCATTTTCTGTTGTTTAAAATGAGAATCAACTTGTAGTTTCATTCTTGGCTCGTTTGAGCCTGTAAACAACTTGTTGCTTCATTAGTGGCAAGATTGAAGTTGGAAACAACTTGTAGCTTCATTCCAGACTCGTTTGAATTTGAAAACAACTTGTAGCTTCGTTTTCAGTTGTTTAAAATTAGAACCAACTTGTGGTTGCATTCTTGACCCGTTTGAGCCCGGAAACAACTTGTTGCTTTTTTATTGGCTAGATTAAAGTTGGAAACAATTTGTAGCTTCATTCCAGACTCGTTTGAGGTTAAAAACAACTTGTAGCTTCATTTTCGGTTGTTTAAAATTAGAATCAGCTTGTAGTTTCATTCTTGGCTCGTTTGAGCCTGTAAACAACTGGTTGCTTCATTATTGGCTAGATTGAAGTTGGAAACAACTTGTAGCTTCATTCCAGACTCGTTTGAAGTTGAAAACAACTTGTAGCTTCATTTTCGGTTTGTTTAAAATTAGAACAACTTGTAGCTTCATTCTGGACTAGTTTAAGCCTGTAAACAACTTGTTGCTTCATTACTAGCTAGACTGAAGTTGGAACAACTTGTAGCTTCATTTCAGACTCGTTTGAAGCTGAAAACAACTTGTAGCTTCATTTTCGGTTGTTTAAAATTAGAACCAAGTTGTAGTTGCATTCCTGACTCGTTTGAGCCCGGAAACAACTTGTTGCTTTATTATTGGTTAGATTGAAGTTGGAAACAACTTGTAGCTTCATTCCAGACTCGTTTGAAGTTGAAAACAACTTGTAGCTTCATTTTCGGTTGTTTAAAATTAGAATCAACTTGTAGTTTCATTCTTGGCTCGTTTGAGCCTGTAAACAACTGGTTGCTTCATTATTGGCTAGATTGAAGTTGGAAACAACTTGTAGCTTCATTCCAGACTCGTTTGAAGTTGAAAAGACTTGTAGCTTCGTTTTCGGTTGTTTAAAATTAGAACCAACTTGTAGTTACATTCTTGACTCGTTTGAGCCCGGAAACAACTTGTTGCTTTATTATTGGCTAGATTTAAGTTGGAAACAACTTGTAGCTTCATTCCAGACTCGTTTGAGGTTGAAAACAACTTGTAGCTTCATTTTCGTTGTTTAAAATTAGAATCAACTTGTTGTTTCATTCTTGGCTCGTTTGAGCCTGTAAACAATTGGTTGCTTCATTATTGGCTAGATTGAAGTTGGAAACAACTTGTAGCTTCATTCCAGACTCGTTTGAAGTTGAAAATAACTTGTAGCTTCCTTTTCGGTTGTTTAAAATTAGAACCAACTTGTAGTTGCATTCTTGACCCGTTTGAGCCCGGAAACAACTTGTTTGCTTTATTATTGTTAGATTAAAGTTGAAACAACTTGTAGCTTCATTCCAGACTCGTTTGAGGTTGAAAACAACTTGTAGCTTCATTTTCGGTTGTTTAAAATTAGAATCAACTTGTAGTTTCATTCTTGGCTCGTTTGAGCCTGTAAACAACTGGTTGCTTCATTATTGGCTAGATTGAAGTTGGAAACAACTTGTAGCTTCATTTCAGACTCGTTTGAAGTTGAAAACAACTTGTAGCTTCATTTTCGGTTGTTTAAAATTAGAATCAACTTGTAGCTTCATTCTGGACTGGTTTAAGCTTGTAAACAACTTGTTGCTTCATTACTCGCTAGACTTAAGTTGGAAACAACTTGTAGATTCATTCCAGACTCGTTCGAAGCTGAAAACAACTTGTAGCTTTGTTTTCAGTTGTTTAAAATTAGAACCAAGCTGTAGTTGCATTCCTGACTCGTTTGAGCCCGGAAACAACTTGTTGCTTTATTATTGGTTAGATTGAAGTTGGAAACAACTTGTAGCTTCATTCCCGACTCTTTTGAGGTTTAAAACAACTTGTAGCTTCATTTTCGGTTGTTTAAAATTAGAATCAACTTGTAGTTTCATTCTTGGCTCGTTTGAACCTGTAAACAACTGGTTGCTTTATTATTGGCTAGATTGAAGTTGGAAACAACTTGTAGCTTCATTCCAGACTCGTTTGAAGTTGAAAGAACTTGTAGCTTCGTTTTCGGTTGTTTAAAATTAGAACCAACTTGTAGTTACATTCTTGACTCGTTTGAGCCCGGAAACAACTTGTTGCTTTATTATTGGCTAGATTTAAGTTGGAAACAACTTGTAGCTTCATTCCAGACTCGTTTGAGGTTGAAAACAACTTGTAGCTTCATTTTCGGTTGTTTAAAATTAGAATCAACTTGTTGTTTCATTCTTGGCTCGTTTGAGCCTGTAAACAACTGGTTGCTTCATTATTGGCTAGATTGAAGTTGGAAACAACTTGTAGCTTCATTTCAGACTCGTTTGAAGTTGAAAACAACTTGTAGCTTCATTTTCGGTTGTTTAAAATTAGAATCAACTTGTAGCTTCATTCTGGACTGGTTTAAGCTTGTAAACAGCTTGTTGTTTCATTACTCGCTAGACTGAAGTTGGAAACAACTTGTAGATTCATTCCAGACTCGTTTGAAGCTGAAAACAACTTGTATCTTTGTTTTCAGTTGTTTAAAATTAGAACCAAGCTGTAGTTGCATTCCTGACTCGTTTGAGCCCGGAAACAACTTGTTGCTTTATTATTGGTTAGATTAAAGTTGGAAACAACTTGTAGCTTCATTCCCGACTCTTTTGAGGTTGAAAACAACTTGTAGCTTCATTTTCGGTTGTTTGAAATTAGAATCAACTTGTAGTTTCATTCTTGGCTCGTTTGAGCCTGTAAACAACTGGTTGCTTTATTATTGGCTAGATTGAAGTTGGAAACAACTTGTAGCTTCATTCCAGACTCGTTTGAAGTTGAAAAGAACTTGTAGCTTCGTTTTCGTTGTTTAAAATTAGAACCAACTTGTAGTTACATTCTTGACTCGTTTGAGCCCGGAAGCCCGGAAACAACTTGTTGCTTTATTATTGGCTAGATTAAAGTTGGAAACAACTTGTAGTTTCATTCCAGACTCGTTTGAGGTTGAAAACAACTTGTAGCTTCATTTTCGGTTGTTTAAAATTAGAATCAACTTGTTGTTTCATTCTTGGCTCGTTTGAGCCTGTAAACAACTGGTTGCTTCATTATTGGCTAGATTGAAGTTGGAAACAACTTGTAGCTTCATTCCAGACTCGTTTGAAGTTGAAAACAACTTGTAGCTTCATTTTCGGTTGTTTAAAATTAGAATCAACTTGTAGCTTCATTCTGACTGGTTTAAGCTTGTAAACAACTTGTTGCTTCATTACTCGCTAGACTGAAGTTGGAAACAACTTGTAGATTCATTCCAGACTCGTTTGAAGCTGAAAACAACTTGTAGCTTTGTTTTCAGTTGTTTAAAATTAGAACCAAGCTGTAGTTGCATTCCTGACTGGTTTGAGCCCGGAAACAACTTGTTGCTTTATTATTGGTTAGATTAAAGTTGGAAACACTTGTAGCTTCATTCCCGACTCTTTTGAGGTTGAAAACAACTTGTAGCTTCATTTTCGGTTGTTTAAAATAGAATCAACTTGTAGTTTCATTCTTGGCTCGTTTGAGCCTGTAAACAACTGGTTGCTTTATTATTGGCTAGATTGAAGTTGGAAACAACTTGTAGCTTCATTCCAGACTCGTTTGAAGTTGAAAAGAACTTGTAGCTTCGTTTTCGGTTGTTTAAAATTAGAACCAACTTGTAGTTACATTCTTGACTCGTTTGAGCCCGGAAGCCCCGGAAACAACTTGTTGCTTTATTATTGGCTAGATTAAAGTTGGAAACAACTTGTAGTTTCATTCCAGACTCGTTTGAGGTTGAAAACAACTTGTAGCTTCATTTTCGGTTGTTTAAAATTAGAATCAACTTGTTGTTTCATTCTTGGCTCGTTTGAGCCTGTAAACAACTGGTTGCTTCATTATTGGCTAGATTGAAGTTGGAAACAACTTGTAGCTTCATTCCAGACTCGTTTGAAGTTGAAAACAACTTGTAGCTTCATTTTCGGTTGTTTAAAATTAGAATCAACTTGTAGCTTCATTCTGGACTGGTTTAAGCTTGTAAACAACTTGTTGCTTCATTACTCGCTAGACTGAAGTTGGAAACAACTTGTAGATTCATTCCAGACTCGTTTGAAGCTGAAAACAACTTGTAGCTTTGTTTTCAGTTGTTTAAAATTAGAACCAAGCTGTAGTTGCATTCCTGACTCGTTTGAGCCCGGAAACAACTTGTTGCTTTATTATTGGTTAGATTAAAGTTGGAAACAACTTGTAGCTTCATTCCCGACTCTTTTGAGGTTGAAAACAACTTGTAGCTTCATTTTCGGTTGTTTAAAATTAGAATCAACTTGTAGTTTCATTCTTGGCTCGTTTGAGCCTGTAAACAATTGGTTGCTTCATTATTGGCTAGATTGAAGTTGGAAACAACTTGTAGCTTCATTCCAGACTCGTTTGAAGTTGAAAACAACTTGTAGCTTCCTTTTCGGTTGCTTAAAATTAGAACCAACTTGTAGTTGCATTCTTGACCCGTTTGAGCCCGGAAACAACTTGTTGCTTTATTATTGGCTAGATTAAAGTTGGAAACAACTTGTAGCTTCATTCCAGACTCGTTTGAGGTTGAAAACAACTTTTATCTTCATTTTCGGTTGTTTAAAATTAGAATCAACTTGTAGCTTCATTCTGGACTGGTTTAAGCCTGTAAACAACTTGTTGCTTCATTACTAGCTAGACTGAAGTTGGAAACAACTTGTAGCTTCATTCCAGACTCGTTTGAAGCTGAAAACAACTTGTAGCTTCGTTTTCGGTTGTTTAAAATTAGAACCAACTTGTAGTTGCATTCTTGACTCTTTTGAGCCCGGAAAAAACTTGTTGCTTTATTATTGGCTAGATTAAAGTTGGAAACAACTTGTAGCTTCATATTAGACTCGTTTGAGGTTGAAAACAACTTGTACCTTTATTTTCGGTTGTTTAAAATGAGAATCAACTTGTAGTTACATTCTTGGCTCGTTTGAGCCTGTAAACAACTTGTTGCTTCATTAGTGGCTAGATTGAAGTTGGAAACAACTTGTAGCTTCATTCCAGACTCGTTTGAAGTTGAAAACAACTTGTAGCTTCGTTTTCGGTTGTTTAAAATTAGAACCAACTTGTAGTTGCATTCTTGACTCGTTTGAGCCCGGAAACAACTTGTTGCTTTATTATTGGCTAGATTAAAGTTGGAAACAACTTGTAGCTTCATTCCAGACTCATTTGAGGTTGAAAACAACTTGTAGCTTCATTTTCGGTTGTTTAAAATGAGAATCAACTTGTAGTTTCATTCTTGGCTCGTTTGAGCCTGTAAACAACTTGTTGCTTCATTAGTGGCTAGATTGAAGTTGGAAACAACTTGTAGCTTCATTCCAGACTCGTTTGAAGTTGAAAAAACTTGTAGCTTCGTTTTCGGTTGTTTAAAATTAGAACCAACTTGTAGTTGCATTCTTGACTCGTTTGAGCCCAGAAACAACTTGTTGCTTTATTATGGCTAGATTAAAGTTGGAAACAACTTGTAGCTTCATTCCAGACTCGTTTGAGGTTGAAACAACTTGTAGCTTCATTTTCGGTTGTTTAAAATGAGAATCAACTTGTAGTTTCATTCTTGGCTCGTTTGAGCCTGTAAACAACTTGTTGCTTCATTAGTGGCTAGACTGAACTTGAAAACAACTTGTAGCTTCATTCCAGGCTCGTTTGAGGTTGAAAACTTGTAGCTTCATTTTCTGTTGTTTAAAATGAGAATCAACTTGTAGTTTCATTCTTGGCTCGTTTGAGCCTGTAAACAACTGTTGCTTCATTAGTGGCAAGATTGAAGTTGGAAACAACTTGTAGCTTCATTCCAGACTCGTTTGAAGTTGAAAACAACTTGTAGCTTCGTTTTCGGTTGTTTAAAATTAGAACCAACTTGTAGTTACATTCTTGACTCGTTTGAGCCCGGAAGCCCGGAAACAACTTGTTGCTTTATTATTGGCTAGATTAAAGTTGGAAACAACTTGTAGTTTCATTCCAGACTCGTTTGAGGTTGAAAACAACTTGTAGCTTCATTTTCGGTTGTTTAAAATTAGAATCAACTTGTTGTTTCATTCTTGGCTCGTTTGAGCCTGTAAACAACTGGTTGCTTCATTATTGGCTAGATTGAAGTTGGAAACAACTTGTAGCTTCATTCCAGACTCGTTTGAAGTTGAAAACAACTTGTAGCTTCATTTTCGGTTGTTTAAAATTAGAATCAACTTGTAGCTTCATTCTGGACTGGTTTAAGCTTGTAAACAACTTGTTGCTTCATTACTCGCTAGACTGAAGTTGGAAACAACTTGTAGATTCATTCCAGACTCGTTTGAAGCTGAAAACAACTTGTAGCTTTGTTTTCAGTTGTTTAAAATTAGAACCAAGCTGTAGTTGCATTCCTGACTCGTTTGAGCCCGGAAACAACTTGTTGCTTTATTATTGGTTAGATTAAAGTTGGAAACAACTTGTAGCTTCATTCCCGACTCTTTTGAGGTTGAAAACAACTTGTAGCTTCATTTTCGGTTGTTTAAAATTAGAATCAACTTGTAGTTTCATTCTTGGCTCGTTTGAGCCTGTAAACAATTGGTTGCTTCATTATTGGCTAGATTGAAGTTGGAAACAACTTGTAGCTTCATTCCAGACTCGTTTGAAGTTGAAAACAACTTGTAGCTTCCTTTTCGGTTGTTTAAAATTAGAACCAACTTGTAGTTGCATTCTTGACCCGTTTGAGCCCGGAAACAACTTGTTGCTTTATTATTGGCTAGATTAAAGTTGGAAACAACTTGTAGCTTCATTCCAGACTCGTTTGAGGTTGAAAACAACTTTATCTTCATTTTCGGTTGTTTAAAATTAGAATCAACTTGTAGCTTCATTCTGGACTGGTTTAAGCCTGTAAACAACTTGTTGCTTCATTACTAGCTAGACTGAAGTTGGAAACAACTTGTAGCTTCATTCCAGACTCGTTTGAAGCTGAAAACAACTTGTAGCTTCGTTTTCGGTTGTTTAAAATTAGAACCAACTTGTAGTTGCATTCTTGACTCTTTTGAGCCCGGAAAAAACTTGTTGCTTTATTATTGGCTAGATTAAAGTTGGAAACAACTTGTAGCTTCATATTAGACTCGTTTGAGGTTGAAAACAACTTGTACCTTTATTTTCGGTTGTTTAAAATGAGAATCAACTTGTAGTTACATTCTTGGCTCGTTTGAGCCTGTAAACAACTTGTTGCTTCATTAGTGGCTAGATTGAAGTTGGAAACAACTTGTAGCTTCATTCCAGACTCGTTGAAGTTGAAAACAACTTGTAGCTTCGTTTTCGGTTGTTTAAAATTAGAACCAACTTGTAGTTGCATTCTTGACTCGTTTGAGCCCGGAAACAACTTGTTGCTTTATTATTGGCTAGATTAAAGTTGGAAACAACTTGTAGCTTCATTCCAGACTCATTTGAGGTTGAAAACAACTTGTAGCTTCATTTTCGGTTGTTTAAAATGAGAATCAACTTGTAGTTTCATTCTTGGCTCGTTTGAGCCTGTAAACAACTTGTTGCTTCATTAGTGGCTAGATTGAAGTTGGAAACAACTTGTAGCTTCATTCCAGACTCGTTTGAAGTTGAAAAAAACTTGTAGCTTCGTTTTCGGTTGTTTAAAATTAGAACCAACTTGTAGTTGCATTCTTGACTCGTTTGAGCCCAGAAACAACTTGTTGCTTTATTATTGGCTAGATTAAAGTTGGAAACAACTTGTAGCTTCATTCCAGACTCGTTTGAGGTTGAAAACAACTTGTAGCTTCATTTTCGGTTGTTTAAAATGAGAATCAACTTGTAGTTTCATTCTTGGCTCGTTTGAGCCTGTAAACAACTTGTTGCTTCATTAGTGGCTAGACTGAACTTGGAAACAACTTGTAGCTTCATTCCAGGCTCGTTTGAGGTTGAAAACTTGTAGCTTCATTTTCTGTTGTTTAAAATGAGAATCAACTTGTAGTTTCATTCTTGGCTCGTTTGAGCCTGTAAACAACTTGTTGCTTCATTAGTGGCAAGATTGAAGTTGGAAACAACTTGTAGCTTCATTCCAGACTCGTTTGAAGTTGAAAACAACTTGTAGCTTCGTTTTCGGTTGTTTAAAATTAGAACCAACTTGTAGTTGCATTCTTGACTCGTTTGAGCCCGGAAACAACTTGTTGCTTTATTATTGGCTAGATTAAAGTTGGAAACAACTTGTAGCTCATTCCAGACTCATTTGAGGTTGAAAACAACTTGTAGCTTCATTTTCGGTTGTTTAAAATGAGAATCAACTTGTAGTTTCATTCTTGGCTCGTTTGAGCCTGTAAACAACTTGTTGCTTCATTAGTGGCTAGATTGAAGTTGGAAACAACTTGTAGCTTCATTCCAGACTCGTTTGAAGTTGAAAAAAACTTGTAGCTTCGTTTTCGGTTGTTTAAAATTAGAACCAACTTGTAGTTGCATTCTTGACTCGTTTGAGCCCAGAAACAACTTGTTGCTTTATTATTGGCTAGATTAAAGTTGGAAACAACTTGTAGCTTCATTCCAGACTCGTTTGAGGTTGAAAACAACTTGTAGCTTCATTTTCGGTTGTTTAAAATGAGAATCAACTTGTAGTTTCATTCTTGGCTCGTTTGAGCCTGTAAACAACTTGTTGCTTCATTAGTGGCTAGACTGAACTTGGAAACAACTTGTAGCTTCATTCCAGGCTCGTTTGAGGTTGAAAACTTGTAGCTTCATTTTCTGTTGTTTAAAATGAGAATCAACTTGTAGTTTCATTCTTGGCTCGTTTGAGCCTGTAAACAACTTGTTGCTTCATTAGTGGCAAGATTGAAGTTGGAAACAACTTGTAGCTTCATTCCAGACTCGTTTGAATTTGAAAACAACTTGTAGCTTCGTTTTCAGTTGTTTAAAATTAGAACCAACTTGTGGTTGCATTCTTGACCCGTTTGAGCCTGGAAACAACTTGTTGCTTTTTTATTGGCTAGATTAAAGTTGGAAACAACTTGTAGCTTCATTCCAGACTCGTTTGAGGTTGAAAACAACTTGTAGCTTCATTTTCGGTTGTTTAAAATTAGAATCAGCTTGTAGTTTCATTCTTGGCTCGTTTGAGCCTGTAAACAACTGGTTGCTTCATTATTGGCTAGATTGAAGTTGGAAACAACTTGTAGCTTCATTCCAGACACGTTTGAAGTTGAAAACAACTTGTAGCTTCATTTTCGGTTGTTTAAAATTAGAACAACTTGTAGCTTCATTCTGGACTAGTTTAAGCCTGTAAACAACTTGTTGCTTCATTACTAGCTAGACTGAAGTTGGAAACAACTTGTAGCTTCATTTCAGACTCGTTTGAAGCTGAAAACAACTTGTAGCTTCATTTTCGGTTGTTTAAAATTAGAATCAACTTGTTGTTTCATTCTTGGCTCGTTTGAGCCTGTAAACAATTGGTTGCTTCATTATTGGCTAGATTGAAGTTGGAAACAACTTGTAGCTTCATTCCAGACTCGTTTGAAGTTGAAAACAACTTGTAGCTTCCTTTTCGGTTGTTTAAAATTAGAACCAACTTGTATTTGCATTCTTAAGCCGTTTGAGCCCGGAAACAACTTGTTGCTTTATTATTGGCTAGATTAAAGTTGGAAACAACTTGTAGCTTCATTCCAGACTCGTTTGAGGTTGAAAACAACTTTTAGCTTCATTTTCGGTTGTTCAAAATTAGAATCAAGTTGCAGTTTCATTCTTGGCTCGTTTGAGCCTGTAAACAACTGGTTGCTTCATTATTGGCTAGATTGAAGTTGGAAACAACTTGTAGCTTCATTTCAGACTCGTTTGAAGTTGAAAACAACTTGTAACTTCATTTTCGGTTGTTTAAAATTAGAATCAACTTGTAGCTTCATTCTATACTGGTTTAAGCCTGTAAACAACTTGTTGCTTCATTACTAGCTAGATTGAAGTTTGAAACAACTTGTAGCTTCATTCCAGACTCGTTTGAAGGTGAAAACAACTTGTAGCTTCGTTTTCGGTTGTTTAAAATTAGAACCAACTTGTAGTTGCATTCTTGACTCGTTTGAGCCCGGAAAAAACTTGTTGCTTTATTATTGGCTAGATTAAAGTTGGAAACAACTTGTAGCTTCATATTAGACTCGTTTGAGGTTGAAAACAACTTGTACCTTTATTTTCGGTTGTTTAAAATGAGAATCAACTTGTAGTTACATTCTTGGCTCGTTTGAGCCTGTAAACAACTTGTTGCTTCATTAGTGGCTAGATTGAAGTTGGAAACAACTTGTAGCTTCATTCCAGACTCGTTTGAAGTTGAAAACAACTTGTAGCTTCGTTTTCGGTTGTTTAAAATTAGAACCAACTTGTAGTTGCATTCTTGACTCGTTTGAGCCCGGAAACAACTTGTTGCTTTATTATTGGCTAGATTAAAGTTGGAAACAACTTGTAGCTTCATTCCAGACTCATTTGAGGTTGAAAACAACTTGTAGCTTCATTTTCGGTTGTTTAAAATGAGAATCAACTTGTAGTTTCATTCTTGGCTCGTTTGAGCCTGTAAACAACTTGTTGCTTCATTAGTGGCTAGATTGAAGTTGGAAACAACTTGTAGCTTCATTCCAGACTCGTTTGAAGTTGAAAAAAACTTGTAGCTTCGTTTTCGGTTGTTTAAAATTAGAACCAACTTGTAGTTGCATTCTTGACTCGTTTGAGCCCAGAAACAACTTGTTGCTTTATTATTGGCTAGTTAAAGTTGGAAACAACTTGTAGCTTCATTCCAGACTCGTTTGAGGTTGAAAACAACTTGTAGCTTCATTTTCGGTTGTTTAAAATGAGAATCAACTTGTAGTTTCATTCTTGGCTCGTTTGAGCCTGTAAACAACTTGTTGCTTCATTAGTGGCTAGACTGAACTTGGAAACAACTTGTAGCTTCATTCCAGGCTCGTTTGAGGTTGAAAACTTGTAGCTTCATTTTCTGTTGTTTAAAATGAGAATCAACTTGTAGTTTCATTCTTGGCTCGTTTGAGCCTGTAAACAACTTGTTGCTTCATTAGTGGCAAGATTGAAGTTGGAAACAACTTGTAGCTTCATTCCAGACTCGTTTGAATTTGAAAACAACTTGTAGCTTCGTTTTCAGTTGTTTAAAATTAGAACCAACTTGTGGTTGCATTCTTGACCCGTTTGAGCCTGGAAACAACTTGTTGCTTTTTTATTGGCTAGATTAAAGTTGGAAACAACTTGTAGCTTCATTCCAGACTCGTTTGAGGTTGAAAACAACTTGTAGCTTCATTTTCGGTTGTTTAAAATTAGGGTCAGCTTGTAGTTTCATTCTTGGCTCGTTTGAGCCTGTAAACAACTGGTTGCTTCATTATTGGCTAGATTGATGTTGGAAACAACTTGTAGCTTCATTCCAGACACGTTTGAAGTTGAAAACAACTTGTAGCTTCATTTTCGGTTGTTTAAAATTAGAACAACTTGTAGCTTCATTCTAGACTAGTTTAAGCCTGTAAACAACTTGTTGCTTCATTACTAGCTAGACTGAAGTTGGAAACAACTTGTAGCTTCATTTCAGACTCGTTTGAAGCTGAAACAACTTGTAGCTTCATTTTCGGTTGTTTAAAATTAGAATCAACTTGTTGTTTCATTCTTGGCTCGTTTGAGCCTGTAAACAATTGGTTGCTTCATTATTGGCTAGATTGAAGTTGGAAACAACTTGTAGCTTCATTCCAGACTCGTTTGAAGTTGAAAACAACTTGTAGCTTCCTTTTCGGTTGTTTAAAATTAGAACCAACTTGTATTTGCATTCTTAAGCCGTTTGAGCCCGGAAACAACTTGTTGCTTTATTATTGGCTAGATTAAAGTTGGAAACAACTTGTAGCTTCATTCCAGACTCGTTTGAGGTTGAAAACAACTTTTAGCTTCATTTTCGGTTGTTCAAAATTAGAATCAAGTTGCAGTTTCATTCTTGGCTCGTTTGAGCCTGTAAACAACTGGTTGCTTCATTATTGGCTAGATTGAAGTTGGAAACAACTTGTAGCTTCATTTCAGACTCGTTTGAAGTTGAAAACAACTTGTAGCTTCATTTTCGGTTGTTTAAAATTAGAATCAACTTGTAGCTTCATTCTAGACTGGTTTAAGCCTGTAAACAACTTGTTGCTTCATTACTAGCTAGATTGAAGTTTGAAACAACTTGTAGCTTCATTCCAGACTCGTTTGAAGGTGAAAACAACTTGTAGCTTCGTTTTCGGTTGTTTAAAATTAGAACCAACTTGTAGTTGCATTCTTGACTCGTTTGAGCCCGGAAAAAACTTGTTGCTTTATTATTGGCTAGATTAAAGTTGGAAACAACTTGTAGCTTCATATTAGACTCGTTTGAGGTTGAAAACAACTTGTACCTTTATTTTCGGTTGTTTAAAATGAGAATCAACTTGTAGTTTCATTCTTGGCTCGTTTGAGCCTGTAAACAAGTTGTTGCTTTATTAGTGGCTAGATTGAAGCTGGAAACAACTTGTAGCTTCATTCCAGACTCGTTTGAAATTGAAAACAACTTGTAGCTTCGTTTTCGGTTGTTTAAAATTAGAACCAACTTGTAGTTGCATTCTTGACTCGTTTGAGCCCGGAAACAACTTGTTGCTTTATTATTGGCTAGATTAAAGTTGGAAACAACTTGTAGCTTCATTCCAGACTCGTTTGAGGTTGAAAACAACTTGTAGCTTCATTTTCGGTTGTTTAAAATGAGAATCAACTTGTAGTTTCATTCTTGGCTCGTTTGAGCCTATAAACAACTTGTTGCTTCATTAGTGGCTAGATTGAAGTTGGAAACAACTTGTAGCTTCATTCCAGACTCGTTTGAAGTTGAAAAAAACTTGTAGCTTCGTTTTCGGTTGTTTAAAATTAGAACCAACTTGTAGTTGCATTCTTGACTCGTTTGAGCCCGGAAACAACTTGTTACTTTATTATTGGCTAGGTTAATGTTGGAAACAACTTGTAGCTTCATTCCAGACTCGTTTGAGGTTGAAAACAACTTGTAGCTTCATTTTCGGTTGTTTAAAATGAGAATCAACTTGTAGTTTCATTCTTGGCTCGTTTGAGCCTGTAAACAACTTGTTGCTTCATTAGTGGCTAGACTGAACTTGGAAACAACTTGTAGCTTCATTCCAGGCTCGTTTGAGGTTGAAAACTTGTAGCTTCATTTTCTGTTGTTTAAAATGAGAATCAACTTGTAGTTTCATTCTTCGCTCGTTTGAGCCTGTAAACAACTTGTTGCTTCATTAGTGGCAAGATTGAAGTTGGAAACAACTTGTAGCTTCATTCCAGACTCGTTTGAATTTGAAAACAACTTGTAGCTTCGTTTTCAGTTGTTTAAAATTAGAACCAACTTGTAGTTGCATTCTTGACTCGTTTGAGCCCGGAAACAACTTGTTGCTTTATTATTGGCTAGATTAAAGTTGGAAACAACTTGTAGCTTCATTCCAGACTCGTTTGAGGTTGAAAACAACTTGTAGCTTCATTTTCGGTTGTTTAAAATTAGGATCAGCTTGTAGTTTCATTCTTGGCTCGTTTGAGCCTGTAAACAACTGGTTGCTTCATTATTGGCTAGATTGATGTTGGAAACAACTTGTAGCTTCATTCCAGACTCGTTTGAAGTTGAAAAAAACTTGTAGCTTCGTTTTCGGTTGTTTAAAATTAGAACCAACTTGTAGTTGCATTCTTGACTCGTTTGAGCCCAGAAACAACTTGTTGCTTTATTATTGGCTAGTTAAAGTTGGAAACAACTTGTAGCTTCATTCCAGACTCGTTTGAGGTTGAAAACAACTTGTAGCTTCATTTTCGGTTGTTTAAAATGAGAATCAACTTGTAGTTTCATTCTTGGCTCGTTTGAGCCTGTAAACAACTTGTTGCTTCATTAGTGGCTAGACTGAACTTGGAAACAACTTGTAGCTTCATTCCAGGCTCGTTTGAGGTTGAAAACTTGTAGCTTCATTTTCTGTTGTTTAAAATGAGAATCAACTTGTAGTTTCATTCTTGGCTCGTTTGAGCCTGTAAACAACTTGTTGCTTCATTAGTGGCAAGATTGAAGTTGGAAACAACTTGTAGCTTCATTCCAGACTCGTTTGAATTTGAAAACAACTTGTAGCTTCGTTTTCAGTTGTTTAAAATTAGAACCAACTTGTGGTTGCATTCTTGACCCGTTTGAGCCTGGAAACAACTTGTTGCTTTTTTATTGGCTAGATTAAAGTTGGAAACAACTTGTAGCTTCATTCCAGACTCGTTTGAGGTTGAAAACAACTTGTAGCTTCATTTTCGGTTGTTTAAAATTAGAATCAGCTTGTAGTTTCATTCTTGGCTCGTTTGAGCCTGTAAACAACTGGTTGCTTCATTATTGGCTAGATTGATGTTGGAAACAACTTGTAGCTTCATTCCAGACACGTTTGAAGTTGAAAACAACTTGTAGCTTCATTTTCGGTTGTTTAAAATTAGAACAACTTGTAGCTTCATTCTGGACTAGTTTAAGCCTGTAAACAACTTGTTGCTTCATTACTAGCTAGACTGAAGTTGGAAACAACTTGTAGCTTCATTTCAGACTCGTTTGAAGCTGAAAACAACTTGTAGCTTCATTTTCGGTTGTTTAAAATTAGAATCAACTTGTTGTTTCATTCTTGGCTCGTTTGAGCCTGTAAACAATTGGTTGCTTCATTATTGGCTAGATTGAAGTTGGAAACAACTTGTAGCTTCATTCCAGACTCGTTTGAAGTTGAAAACAACTTGTAGCTTCCTTTTCGGTTGTTTAAAATTAGAACCAACTTGTATTTGCATTCTTAAGCCGTTTGAGCCCGGAAACAACTTGTTGCTTTATTATTGGCTAGATTAAAGTTGGAAACAACTTGTAGCTTCATTCCAGACTCGTTTGAGGTTGAAAACAACTTTTAGCTTCATTTTCGGTTGTTTAAAATTAGAATCAAGTTGCAGTTTCATTCTTGGCTCGTTTGAGCCTGTAAACAACTGGTTGCTTCATTATTGGCTAGATTGAAGTTGGAAACAACTTGTAGCTTCATTTCAGACTCGTTTGAAGTTGAAAACAACTTGTAGCTTCATTTTCGGTTGTTTAAAATTAGAATCAACTTGTAGCTTCATTCTAGACTGGTTTAAGCCTGTAAACAACTTGTTGCTTCATTACTAGCTAGACTGAAGTTTGAAACAACTTGTAGCTTCATTCCAGACTCGTTTGAAGGTGAAAACAACTTGTAGCTTCGTTTTCGGTTGTTTAAAATTAGAACCAACTTGTAGTTGCATTCTTGACTCGTTTGAGCCCGGAAAAAACTTGTTGCTTTATTATTGGCTAGATTAAAGTTGGAAACAACTTGTAGCTTCATATTAGACTCGTTTGAGGTTGAAAACAACTTGTACCTTTATTTTCGGTTGTTTAAAATGAGAATCAACTTGTAGTTTCATTCTTGGCTCGTTTGAGCCTGTAAACAAGTTGTTGCTTTATTAGTGGCTAGATTGAAGTTGGAAACAACTTGTAGCTTCATTCCAGACTCGTTTGAAGTTGAAAACAACTTGTAGCTTCGTTTTCGGTTGTTTAAAATTAGAACCAACTTGTAGTTGCATTCTTGACTCGTTTGAGCCCGGAAGCAACTTGTTGCTTTATTATTGGCTAGATTAAAGTTGGAAACAACTTGTAGCTTCATTCCAGACTCGTTTGAGGTTGAAAACAACTTGTAGCTTCATTTTCGGTTGTTTAAAATGAGAATCAACTTGTAGTTTCATTCTTGGCTCGTTTGAGCCTGTAAACAACTTGTTGCTTCATTAGTGGCTAGATTGAAGTTGGAAACAACTTGTAGCTTCATTCCAGACTCGTTTGAAGTTGAAAAAAACTTGTAGCTTCGTTTTCGGTTGTTTAAAATTAGAACCAACTTGTAGTTGCATTCTTGACTCGTTTGAGCCCGGAAACAACTTGTTGCTTTATTATTGGCTAGGTTAATGTTGGAAACAACTTGTAGCTTCATTCCAGACTCGTTTGAGGTTGAAAACAACTTGTAGCTTCATTTTCGGTTGTTTAAAATGAGAATCAACTTGTAGTTTCATTCTTGGCTCGTTTGAGCCTGTAAACAACTTGTTGCTTCATTAGTGGCTAGACTGAACTTGGAAACAACTTGTAGCTTCATTCCAGGCTCGTTTGAGGTTGAAAACTTGTAGCTTCATTTTCTGTTGTTTAAAATGAGAATCAACTTGTAGTTTCATTCTTGGCTCGTTTGAGCCTGTAAACAACTTGTTGCTTCATTAGTGGCAAGATTGAAGTTGGAAACAACTTGTAGCTTCATTCCAGACTCGTTTGAATTTGAAAACAACTTGTAGCTTCGTTTTCAGTTGTTTAAAATTAGAACCAACTTGTGGTTGCATTCTTGACCCGTTTGAGCCCGGAAACAACTTGTTGCTTTTTTATTGGCTAGATTAAAGTTGAAACAACTTGTAGCTTCATTCCAGACTCGTTTGAGGTTGAAAACAACTTGTAGCTTCATTTTCGGTTGTTTAAAATTAGAATCAACTTGTAGTTTCATTCTTGGCTCGTTTGAGCCTGTAAACAACTGGTTGCTTCATTATTGGCTAGATTGAAGTTGGAAACAACTTGTAGCTTCATTTCAGACACGTTTGAAGTTGAAAACAACTTGTAGCTTCATTTTCGGTTGTCTAAAATTAGAATCAACTTGTAGCTTCATTCTGGACTAGTTTAAGCCTGTAAACAACTTGTTGCTTCATTACTAGCTAGACTGAAGTTGGAAACAACTTGTAGCTTCATTTCAGACTCGTTTGAAGCTGAAAACAACTTGTAGCTTTGTTTTCAGTTGTTTAAAATTAGAACCAAGCTGTAGTTGCATTCCTGACTCGTTTGAGCCCGGAAACAACTTGTTGCTTTATTATTGGCTAGATTAAAGTTGGAAACAACTTGTAGCTTCATTCCCGACTCATTTGAGGTTGAAAACAACTTGTAGCTTCATTTTCGGTTGTTTAAAATTAGAATCAGCTTGTAGTTTCATTCTTGGCTCGTTTGAGCCTGTAAACAACTGGTTGCTTCATTATTGGCTAGATTGAAGTTGGAAACAACTTGTAGCTTCATTCCAGACATGTTTGAAGTTGAAAAGAACTTGTAGCTTCGTTTTCGGTTGTTTAAAATTAGAACCAACTTGTAGTTGCATTCTTGACTCGTTTGAGCCCGGAAACAACTTGTTGCTTTATTATTGGCTAGATTAAAGTTGGAAACAACTTGTAGCTTCATTCCAGACTCGTTTGAGGTTGAAAACAACTTGTAGCTTCATTTTCGGTTGTTTAAAATGAGAATCAACTTGTAGTTTCATTCTTGGCTCGTTTGAGCCTGTAAACAACTTGTTGCTTCATTAGTGGCTAGATTGAAGTTGGAAACAACTTGTAGCTTCATTCCAGCCTCGTTTGAAGTTGAAAAAAACTTGTAGCTTCCTTTTCGGTTGTTTAAAATTAGAACCAACTTGTAGTTGCATTCTTGACTCGTTTGAGCCCGGAAACAACTTGTTGCTTTATTATTGGCTAGGTTAATGTTGGAAACAACTTGTAGCTTCATTCCAGACTCGTTTGAGGTTGAAAACAACTTGTAGCTTCATTTTCGGTTGTTTAAAATGAGAATCAACTTGTAGTTTCATTCTTGGCTCGTTTGAGCCTGTAAACAACTTGTTGCTTCATTAGTGGCTAGACTGAACTTGGAAACAACTTGTAGCTTCATTCCAGGCTCGTTTGAGGTTGAAAACTTGTAGCTTCATTTTCTGTTGTTTAAAATGAGAATCAACTTGTAGTTTCATTCTGGCTCGTTTGAGCCTGTAAACAACTTGTTGCTTCATTAGTGGCAAGATTGAAGTTGGAAACAACTTGTAGCTTCATTCCAGACTCGTTTGAATTTGAAAACAACTTGTAGCTTCGTTTTCAGTTATTTAAAATTAGAACCAACTTGTGGTTGCATTCTTGACCCGTTTGAGCCCGGAAACAACTTGTTGCTTTTTTATTGGCTAGATTAAAGTTGGAAACAACTTGTAGCTTCATTCCAGACTCGTTTGAGGTTGAAAACAACTTGTAGCTTCATTTTCGGTTGTTTAAAATTAGAATCAACTTGTAGTTTCATTCTTGGCTCGTTTGAGCCTGTAAACAACTGGTTGCTTCATTATTGGCTAGATTGAAGTTGGAAACAACTTGTAGCTTCATTCCAGACACGTTTGAAGTTGAAAACAACTTGTAGCTTCATTTTCGGTTGTTTAAAATTAGAACAACTTGTAGCTTCATTCTGGACTAGTTTAAGCCTGTAAACAACTTGTTGCTTCATTACTAGCTAGGCTGAAGTTGGAAACAACTTGTAGCTTCATTTCAGACTCGTTTGAAGCTGAAAACAACTTGTAGCTTCATTTTCGGTTGTTTAAAATTAGAACCAAGCTGTAGTTGCATTCCTGACTCGTTTGAGCCCGGAAACAACTTGTTGCTTTATTATTGGTTAGATTAAAGTTGGAAACAACTTGTAGCTTCATTCCCGACTCATTTGAGGTTGAAAACAACTTGTAGCTTCATTTTCGGTTGTTTAAAATTAGAATCAACTTGTAGTTTCATTCTTGGCTCGTTTGAGCCTGTAAACAACTGGTTGCTTCATTATTGGCTAGATTGAAGTTGGAAACAACTTGTAGCTTCATTCCAGACTCGTTTGAAGTTGAAAAGAACTTGTAGCTTCGTTTTCGGTTGTTTAAAATTAGAACCAACTTGTAGTTACATTCTTGACTCGTTTGAGCCCGGAAACAACTTGTTGCTTTATTATTGGCTAGATTAAGTTGGAAACAACTTGTAGCTTCATTCCAGACTCGTTTGAGGTTGAAAACAACTTGTAGCTTCATTTTCGGTTGTTTAAAATTAGAATCAACTTGTTGTTTCATTCTTGGCTCGTTTGAGCCTGTAAACAATTGGTTGCTTCATTATTGGCTAGATTGAAGTTGGAAACAACTTGTAGCTTCATTCCAGACTCGTTTGAAGTTGAAAATAACTTGTAGCTTCCTTTTCGGTTGTTTAAAATTAGAACCAACTTGTAGTTGCATTCTTGACCCGTTTGAGCCCGGAAACAACTTGTTGCTTTATTATTGGTTAGATTAAAGTTTGAAACAACTTGTAGCTTCATTCCAGACTCGTTTGAGGTTGAAAACAACTTGTAGCTTCATTTTCGGTTGTTTAAAATTAGAATCAACTTGTAGTTTCATTCTTGGCTCGTTTGAGCCTGTAAACAACTCGTTGCTTCATTATTGGCTAGATTGAAGTTGGAAACAACTTGTAGCTTCATTTCAGACTCGTTTGAAGTTGAAAACAACTTGTAGCTTCATTTTCGGTTGTTTAAAATTAGAATCAACTTGTAGCTTCATTCTGGACTGGTTTAAGCTTGTAAACAACTTGTTGCTTCATTACTCGCTAGACTGAAGTTGGAAACAACTTGTAGATTCATTCCAGACTCGTTTGAAGCTGAAAACAACTTGTAGCTTTGTTTTCAGTTGTTTAAAATTAGAACCAAGCTGTAGTTGCATTCCTGACTCGTTTGAGCCCGGAAACAACTTGTTGCTTTATTATTGGTTAGATTAAAGTTGGAAACAACTTGTAGCTTCATTCCGACTCTTTTGAGGTTGAAAACAACTTGTAGCTTCATTTTCGGTTGTTTAAAATTAGAATCAACTTGTAGTTTCATTCTTGGCTCGTTTGAGCCTGTAAACAACTGGTTGCTTTATTATTGGCTAGATTGAAGTTGGAAACAACTTGTAGCTTCATTCCAGACTCGTTTGAAGTTGAAAAGAACTTGTAGCTTCGTTTTCGGTTGTTTAAAATTAGAACCAACTTGTAGTTACATTCTTGACTCGTTTGAGCCCGGAAGCCCGGAAACAACTTGTTGCTTTATTATTGGCTAGATTAAAGTTGGAAACAACTTGTAGTTTCATTCCAGACTCGTTTGAGGTTGAAAACAACTTGTAGCTTCATTTTCGGTTGTTTAAAATTAGAATCAACTTGTTGTTTCATTCTTGGCTCGTTTGAGCCTGTAAACAACTAGTTGCTTCATTATTGGCTAGATTGAAGTTGGAAACAACTTGTAGCTTCATTCCAGACTCGTTTGAAGTTGAAAACAACTTGTAGCTTCATTTTCGGTTGTTTAAAATTAGAATCAACTTGTAGCTTCATTTTGGACTGGTTTAAGCTTGTAAACAACTTGTTGCTTCATTACTCGCTAGACTGAAGTTGGAAACAACTTGTAGATTCATTCCAGACTCGTTTGAAGCTGAAAACAACTTGTAGCTTTGTTTTCAGTTGTTTAAAATTAGAACCAAGCTGTAGTTGCATTCCTGACTCGTTTGAGCCCGGAAACAACTTGTTGCTTTATTATTGGTTAGATTAAGTTGGAAACAACTTGTAGCTTCATTCCCGACTCTTTTGAGGTTGAAAACAACTTGTAGCTTCATTTCGGTTGTTTAAAATTAGAATCAACTTGTAGTTTCATTCTTGGCTCGTTGAGCCTGTAAACGACTGGTTGCTTTATTATTGGCTAGATTGAAGTTGGAAACAACTTGTAGCTTTATTCCCGACTCATTTGAGGTTGAAAACAACTTGTAGCTTCATTTTCGGTTGTTTAAAATTAGAATCAACTTGTAGTTTCATTCTTGGCTCGTTTGAGCCTGTAAACAACTGGTTGCTTCATTATTGGCTAGATTGAAGTTGGAAACAACTTGTAGCTTCATTCCAGACTCGTTTGAAGTTGAAAAGAACTTGTAGCTTCGTTTCGGTTGTTTAAAATTAGAACCAACTTGTAGTTACATTCTTGACTCGTTTGAGCCCGGAAACAACTTGTTGCTTTATTATTGGCTAGATTTAAGTTGGAAACAACTTGTAGCTTCATTCCAGACTCGTTTGAGGTTGAAAACAACTTGTAGCTTCATTTTCGGTTGTTTAAAATTAGAATCAACTTGTTGTTTCATTCTTGGCTCGTTTGAGCCTGTAAACAACTGGTTGCTTCATTATTGGCTAGATTGAAGTTGGAAACAACTTGTAGCTTCATTTCAGACTCGTTTGAAGTTGAAAACAACTTGTAGCTTCATTTTCGGTTGTTTAAAATTAGAATCAACTTGTAGCTTCATTCTGGACTGGTTTAAGCTTGTAAACAACTTGTTGCTTCATTACTCGCTAGACTGAAGTTGGAAACAACTTGTAGATTCATTCCAGACTCGTTTGAAGCTGAAAACAACTTGTAGCTTTGTTTTCAGTTGTTTAAAATTAGAACCAAGCTGTAGTTGCATTCCTGACTCGTTTGAGCCCGGAAACAACTTGTTGCTTTATTATTGGTTAGATTAAAGTTGGAAACAACTTGTAGCTTCATTCCCGACTCTTTTGAGGTTGAAAACAACTTGTAGCTTCATTTTCGGTTGTTTAAAATTAGAATCAACTTGTAGTTTCATTCTTGGCTTGTTTGAGCCTGTAAACAACTGGTTGCTTTATTATTGGCTAGATTGAAGTTGGAAACAACTTGTAGCTTCATTCCAGACTCGTTTGAAGTTGAAAAGAATTTGTAGCTTCGTTTTCGGTTGTTTAAAATTAGAACCAACTTGTAGTTACATTCTTGACTCGTTTGAGCCCGGAAGCCCGGAAACAACTTGTTGCTTTATTATTGGCTAGATTAAAGTTGGAAACAACTTGTAGTTTCATTCCAGACTCGTTTGAGGTTGAAAACAACTTGTAGCTTCATTTTCGGTTGTTTAAAATTAGAATCAACTTGTTGTTTCATTCTTGGCTCGTTTGAGCCTGTAAACAACTGGTTGCTTCATTATTGGCTAGATTGAAGTTGGAAACAACTTGTAGCTTCATTCCAGACTCGTTTGAAGTTGAAAACAACTTGTAGCTTCATTTTCGGTTGTTTAAAATTAGAATCAACTTGTAGCTTCATTCTGGACTGGTTTAAGCTTGTAAACAACTTGTTGCTTCATTACTCGCTAGACTGAAGTTGGAAACAACTTGTAGATTCATTCCAGACTCGTTTGAAGCTGAAAACAACTTGTAGCTTTGTTTTCAGTTGTTTAAAATTAGAACCAAGCTGTAGTTGCATTCCTGACTCGTTTGAGCCCGGAAACAACTTGTTGCTTTATTATTGGCTAGATTAAAGTTGGAAACAACTTGTAGCTTCATTCCAGACTCGTTGAGGTTGAAACAACTTGTAGCTTCATTTTCGGTTGTTTAAAATGAGAATCAACTTGTAGTTTCATTCTTGGCTCGTTTGAGCCTGTAAACAACTTGTTGCTTCATTAGTGGCTAGACTGAACTTGGAAACAACTTGTAGCTGCATTCCAGGCTCGTTTGAGGTTGAAAACTTGTAGCTTCATTTTCTGTTGTTTAAAATGAGAATCAACTTGTAGTTTCATTTTTGGCTCGTTTGAGCCTGTAAACAACTTGTTGCTTCATTAGTGGCAAGATTGAAGTTGGAAACAACTTGTAGCTTCATTCCAGACTCGTTTGAGGTTGAAAACAACTTTTATCTTCATTTTCGGTTGTTTAAAATTAGAATCAACTTGTAGTTTCATTCTTGGCTCGTTTGAGCCTGTAAACAACTGGTTGCTTCATTATTGGCTAGATTGAAGTTGGAAACAACTTGTAGCTTCATTTCAGACTCGTTTGAAGTTGAAAACAACTTGTAGCTTTATTTTCGGTTGTTTAAAATTAGAATCAACTTGTAGCTTCATTCTGGACTGGTTTAAGCCTGTAAACAACTTGTTGCTTCATTACTAGCAAGACTGAAGTTGGAAACAACTTGTAGCTTCATTCCAGACTCGTTTGAAACTGAAAACAACTTGTAGCTTCGTTTTCGGTTGTTTAAAATTAGAACCAACTTGTAGTTGCATTCTTGACTCTTTTGAGCCCGGAAAAAACTTGTGGCTTTATTATTGGCTAGATTAAAGTTGGAAACAACTTGTAGCTTCATATTAGACTCGTTTGAGGTTGAAAACAACTTGTACCTTTATTTTCGGTTGTTTAAAATGAGAATCAACTTGTAGTTACATTCTTGGCTCGTTTGAGCCTGTAAACAACTTGTTGCTTCATTAGTGGCTAGATTGAAGTTGGAAACAACTTGTAGCTTCATTCCAGACTCGTTTGAAGCTGAAAACAACTTGTAGCTTCGTTTTCGGTTGTTTAAAATTAGAACCAACTTGTAGTTGCATTCTTGACTCGTTTGAGCCCGGAAACAACTTGTTGCTTTATTATTGGCTAGATTAAAGTTGGAAACAACTTGTAGCTTCATTCCAAACTCGTTTGAGGTTGAAAACAACTTGTAGCTTCATTTTCGGTTGTTTAAAATGAGAATCAACTTGTAGTTTCATTCTTGCTCGTTTGAGCCTGTAAACAACTTGTTGCTTCATTAGTGGCTAGATTGAAGTTGGAAACAACTTGTAGCTTCATTCCAGACTCGTTTGAAGTTGAAAAAAACTTGTAGCTTCGTTTTCAGTTGTTTAAAATTAGAACCAACTTGTAGTTGCATTCTTGACTCGTTTGAGCCCGGAAACAACTTGTTGCTTTATTATTGGCTAGATTAAAGTTGGAAACAACTTGTAGCTTCATTCCAGACTCGTTTGAGGTTGAAAACAACTTGTAACTTCATTTTCGGTTGTTTAAAATGAGAATCAACTTGTAGTTTCATTCTTGGCTCGTTTGAGCCTGTAAACAACTTGTTGCTTCATTAGTGGCTAGACTGAACTTGGAAACAACTTGTAGCTTCATTCCAGGCTCGTTTGAGGTTGAAAACTTGTAGCTTCATTTTCTGTTGTTTAAAATGAGAATCAACTTGTAGTTTCATTCTTGGCTCGTTTGAGCCTGTAAACAACTTGTTGCTTCATTAGTGGCAAGATTGAAGTTGGAAACAACTTGTAGCTTCATTCCAGACTCGTTTGAATTTGAAAACAACTTGTAGCTTCGTTTTCAGTTGTTTAAAATTAGAACCAACTTGTGGTTGCATTCTTGACCCGTTTGAGCCCGGAAACAACTTGTTGCTTTTTTATTGGCTAGATTAAAGTTGGAAACAACTTGTAGCTTCATTCCAGACTCGTTTGAGGTTGAAAACAACTTGTAGCTTCATTTTCGGTTGTTTAAAATTAGAATCAGCTTGTAGTTTCATTCTTGGCTCGTTTGAGCCTGTAAACAACTGGTTGCTTCATTATTGGCTAGATTGAAGTTGGAAACAACTTGTAGCTTCATTCCAGACACGTTTGAAGTTGAAAAAAACTTGTAGCTTCATTTTCGGTTGTTTAAAATTAGAACAACTTGTAGCTTCATTCTGGACTAGTTTAAGCCTGTAAACAACTTATTGCTTCATTACTAGCTAGACTGAAGTTGGAAACAACTTGTAGCTTCATTTCAGACTCGATTGAAGCTGAAAACAACTTGTAGCTTCATTTTCGGTTGTTTAAAATTAGAATCACTTGTTGTTTCATTCTTGGCTCGTTTGAGCCTGTAAACAATTGGTTGCTTCATTATTGGCTAGATTGAAGTTGGAAACAACTTGTAGCTTCATTCCAGACTCGTTTGAAGTTGAAAACAACTTGTAGCTTCCTTTTCGGTTGTTTAAAATTAGAACCAACTTGTAGTTGCATTCTTGACCCGTTTGAGCCCGGAAACAACTTGTTGCTTTATTATTGGCTAGATTAAAGTTGGAAACAACTTGTAGCTTCATTCCAGACTCGTTTGAGGTTGAAAACAACTTTTATCTTCATTTTCGGTTGTTTAAAATTAGAATCAAATTGTAGTTTCATTCTTGGCTCGTTGAGCCTGTAAACAACTGGTTGCTTCATTATTGGCTAGATTGAAGTTGGAAACAACTTGTAGCTTAATTTCAGACTCGTTTGAAGTTGAAAACAACTTGTAGCTTCATTTTCGGTTGTTTAAAATTAGAATCAACTTGTAGCTTCATTCTGGACTGGTTTAAGCCTGTAAACAACTTGTTGCTTCATTACTAGCTAGACTGAAGTTGGAAACAACTTGTAGCTTCATTCCAGACTCGTTTGAAGCTGAAAACAACTTGTAGCTTCGTTTTCGGTTGTTTAAAATTAGAACCAACTTGTAGTTGCATTCTTGACTCTTTTGAGCCCGGAAAAACTTGTTGCTTTATTATTGGCTAGATTAAAGTTGGAAACAACTTGTAGCTTCATATTAGACTCGTTTGAGGTTGAAAACAACTTGTACCTTTATTTTCAGTTGTTTAAAATGAGAATCAACTTGTAGTTACATTCTTGCTCGTTTGAGCCTGTAAACAACTTGTTGCTTCATTAGTGGCTAGATTGAAGTTGGAAACAACTTGTAGCTTCATTCCAGACTCGTTTGAAGTTGAAAACAACTTGTAGCTTCGTTTTCGGTTGTTTAAAATTAGAACCAACTTGTAGTTGCATTCTTGACTCGTTTGAGCCCGGAAACAACTTGTTGCTTTATTATTGGCTAGGTTAATGTTGGAAACAACTTGTAGCTTCATTCCAGACTCGTTTGAGGTTCAAAACACTTGTAGCTTCATTTTCGGTTGTTTAAAATGAGAATCAACTTGTAGTTTCATTCTTGGCTCGTTGAGCCTGTAAACAACTTGTTGCTTCATTAGTGGCTAGATTGAAGTTGGAAACAACTTGTAGCTTCATTCCAGACTCGTTTGAAGCTGAAAACAACTTGTAGCTTCGTTTTCGGTTGTTTAAAATTAGAACCAACTTGTAGTTGCATTCTTGACTCGTTTGAGCCCGGAAACAACTTGTTGCTTTATTATTGGCTAGATTAAAGTTGGAAACAACTTGTAGCTTCATTCCAAACTCGTTTGAGGTTGAAAACAACTTGTAGCTTCATTTTCGGTTGTTTAAAATGAGAATCAACTTGTAGTTTCATTCTTGGCTCGTTTGAGCCTGTAAACAACTTGTTGCTTCATTAGTGGCTGGATTGAAGTTGGAAACAACTTGTAGCTTCATTCCAGACTCGTTTGAAGTTGAAAAAAACTTGTAGCTTCGTTTTCAGTTGTTTAAAATTAGAACCAACTTGTAGTTGCATTCTTGACTCGTTTGAGCCCGGAAACAACTTGTTGCTTTATTATTGGCTAGATTAAAGTTGGAAACAACTTGTAGCTTCATTGCAGACTCGTTTGAGGTTGAAAACAACTTGTAACTTCATTTTCGGTTGTTTAAAATGAGAATCAACTTGTAGTTTCATTCTTGGCTCGTTTGAGCCTGTAAACAACTTGTTGCTTCATTAGTGGCTAGACTGAACTTGGAAACAACTTGTAGCTTCATTCCAGGCTCGTTGAGGTTGAAAACTGTAGCTTCATTTTCTGTTGTTTAAAATGAGAATCAACTTGTAGTTTCATTCTTGGCTCGTTTGAGCCTGTAAACAACTTGTTGCTTCATTAGTGGCAAGATTGAAGTTGGAAACAACTTGTTGCTTCATTAGTGGCAAGATTGAAGTTGAAAACAACTTGTAGCTTCGTTTTCAGTTGTTTAAAATTAGAACCAACTTGTGGTTGCATTCTTGACCCGTTTGAGCCCGGAAACAACTTGTTGCTTTTTTATTGGCTAGATTAAAGTTGGAAACAACTTGTAGCTTCATTCCAGACTCGTTTGAGGTTGAAAACAACTTGTAGCTTCATTTTCGGTTGTTTAAAATTAGAATCAGCTTGTAGTTTCATTCTTGGCTCGTTTGAGCCTGTAAACAACTGGTTGCTTCATTATTGGCTAGATTGAAGTTGGAAACAACTTGTAGCTTCATTCCAGACACGTTTGAAGTTGAAAAAAACTTGTAGCTTCATTTTCGGTTGTTTAAAATTAGAACAACTTGTAGCTTCATTCTGGACTAGTTTAAGCCTGTAAACAACTTATTGCTTCATTACTAGCTAGACTGAAGTTGGAAACAACTTGTAGCTTCATTTCAGACTCGTTTGAAGCTGAAAACAACTTGTAGCTTCATTTTCGGTTGTTTAAAATTAGAATCAACTTGTTGTTTCATTCTTGGCTCGTTTGAGCCTGTAAACAATTGGTTGCTTCATTATTGGCTAGATTGAAGTTGGAAACAACTTGTAGCTTCATTCAGACTCGTTTGAAGTTGAAAACAACTTGTAGCTTCCTTTTCGGTTGTTTAAAATTAGAACCAACTTGTAGTTGCATTCTTGACCCGTTTGAGCCCGGAAACAACTTGTTGCTTTATTATTGGCTAGATTAAAGTTGGAAACAACTTGTAGCTTCATTCCAGACTCGTTTGAGGTTGAAAACAACTTTTATCTTCATTTTCGGTTGTTTAAAATTAGAATCAACTTGTAGTTTCATTCTTGGCTCGTTTGAGCCTGTAAACAACTGGTTGCTTCATTATTGGCTAGATTGAAGTTGGAAACAACTTGTAGCTTAATTTCAGACTCGTTTGAAGTTGAAAACAACTTGTAGCTTCATTTTCGGTTGTTTAAAATTAGAATCAACTTGTAGCTTCATTCTGGACTGGTTTAAGCCTGTAAACAACTTGTTGCTTCATTACTAGCTAGACTGAAGTTGGAAACAACTTGTAGCTTCATTCCAGACTCGTTTGAAGCTGAAAACAACTTGTAGCTTCGTTTTCGGTTGTTTAAAATTAGAACCAACTTGTAGTTGCATTCTTGACTCTCTTGAGCCCGGAAAAAACTTGTTGCTTTATTATTGGCTAGATTAAAGTTGGAAACAACATGTAGCTTCATATTAGACTCGTTTGAGGTTGAAAACAACTTGTACCTTTATTTTCGGTTGTTTAAAATGAGAATCAACTTGTAGTTACATTCTTGGCTCGTTTGAGCCTGTAAACAACTTGTTGCTTCATTAGTGGCTAGATTGAAGTTGGAAACAACTTGTAGCTTCATTCCAGACTCGTTTGAAGTTGAAAACAACTTGTAGCTTCGTTTTCGGTTGTTTAAAATTAGAACCAACTTGTAGTTGCATTCTTGACTCGTTTGAGCCCGGAAACAACTTGTTGCTTTATTATTGGCTAGATTAAAGTTGGAAACAACTTGTAGCTTCATTCCAGACTCGTTTGAGGTTGAAAACAACTGTAGTTTCATTTTCGGTTGTTTAAAATGAGAATCAACTTGTAGTTTCATTCTTGGCTCGTTTGAGCCTGTAAACAACTTGTTGCTTCATTAGTGGCTAGATTGAAGTTGGAAACAACTTGTAGCTTCATTCCAGACTCGTTTGAAGTTGAAAAAAACTTGTAGCTTCGTTTTCGTTGTTTAAAATTAGAACCAACTTGTAGTTGCATTCTTGACTCGTTTGAGCCCGGAAACAACTTGTTGCTTTATTATTGGCTAGGTTAATGTTGGAAACAACTTGTAGCTTCATTCCAGACTCGTTTGAGGTTCAAAACAACTTGTAGCTTCATTTTCGGTTGTTTAAAATGAGAATCAACTTGTAGTTTCATTCTTGGCTCGTTTGAGCCTGTAAACAACTTGTTGCTTCATTAGTGGCTAGACTGAACATGGAAACAACTTGTAGCTTCATTCCAGGCTCGTTTGAGGTTGAAAACTTGTAGCTTCATTTTCTGTTGTTTAAAATGAGAATCAACTTGTAGTTTCATTCTTGGCTCGTTTGAGCCTGTAAACAACTTGTTGCTTCATTAGTGGCAAGATTGAAGTTGGAAACAACTTGTAGCTTCATTCCAGACTCGTTTGAATTTGAAAACAACTTGTAGCTTCGTTTTCAGTTCTTTAATATTAGAACCAACTTGTGGTTGCATTCTTGACCCGTTTGAGCCCGGAAACAACTTGTTGCTTTATTATTGGCTAGATTAAAGTTGGAAACAACTTGTAGCTTCATTCCAGACTCGTTTGAGGTTGAAAACAACTTGTAGCTTCATTTTCGGTTGTTTAAAATTAGAATCAACTTGTAGTTTCATTCTTGGCTCGTTTGAGCCTGTAAACAACTGGTTGCTTCATTATTGGCTAGATTGAAGTTGGAAACAACTTGTAGCTTCATTTCAGACACGTTTGAAGTTGAAAACAACTTGTAGCTTCATTTTCGGTTGTTTAAAATTAGAATCAACTTGTAGCTTCATTCTGGACTAGTTTAAGCCTGTAAACAACTTGTTGCTTCATTACTAGCTAGACTGAAGTTGGAAACAACTTGTAGCTTCATTTCAGACTCGTTTGAAGCTGAAAACAACTTGTAACTTTGTTTTCAGTTGTTTAAAATTAGAACCAAGCTGTAGTTGCATTCCTGACTCGTTTGAGCCCGGAAACAACTTGTTGCTTTATTATTGGCTAAATTAAAGTTGGAAACAACTTGTAGCTTCATTCCCAACTCATTTGAGGTTGAAAACAACTTGTAGCTTCGTTTTCGGTTGTTTAAAATTAGAATCAGCTTGTAGTTTCATTCTTGGCTCGTTTGAGCCTGTAAACAACTGGTTGCTTCATTATTGGCTAGATTGAAGTTGGAAACAACTTGTAGCTTCATTCCAGACTGTTTGAAGTTGAAAAGAACTTGTAGCTTCGTTTTCGGTTGTTTAAAATTAGAACCAACTTGTAGTTGCATTCTTGACTCGTTTGAGCCCGGAAACAACTTGTTGCTT
Organism: Daucus carota subsp. sativus; assembly: GCF_001625215.2. Taxonomy (NCBI): domain Eukaryota; kingdom Viridiplantae; phylum Streptophyta; class Magnoliopsida; order Apiales; family Apiaceae; genus Daucus; species Daucus carota. The sequence continues at coordinate 17,147,026 of NC_030383.2, read as the reverse complement.
TATTATTGGCTAGATTAAAGTTGGAAACAACTTGTAGCTTCATTCCAGACTCGTTTGAGGTTGAAAACAACTTGTAGCTTCATTTTCGGTTGTTTAAAATGAGAATCAACTTGTAGTTTCATTCTTGGCTCGTTTGAGCCTGTAAACAACTTGTTGCTTCATTAGTGGCTAGATTGAAGTTGGAAACAACTTGTAGCTTCATTCCAGACTCGTTTGAAGTTGAAAAAAACTTGTAGCTTCGTTTTCGGTTGTTTAAAATTAGAACCAACTTGTAGTTGCATTCTTGACTCGTTTGAGCCCGGAAACAACTTGTTGCTTTATTATTGGCTAGGTTAATGTTGGAAACAACTTGTAGCTTCATTCCAGACTCGTTTGAGGTTGAAAACAACTTGTAGCTTCATTTTCGGTTGTTGAAAATGAGAATCAACTTGTAGTTTCATTCTTGGCTCGTTTGAGCCTGTAAAACAACTTGTTGCTTCATTAGTGGCTAGACTGAACTTGGAAACAACTTGTAGCTTCATTCCAAGCTGTTTGAGGTTGAAAACTTGTAGCTTCATTTTCTGTTGTTTAAAATGAGAATCAACTTGTAGTTTCATTCTTGGCTCGTTTGAGCCTGTAAACAACTTGTTGCTTCATTAGTGGCAAGATTGAAGTTGGAAACAACTTGTAGCTTCATTCCAGACTCGTTTGAATTTGAAAACAACTTGTAGCTTCGTTTTCAGTTGTTTAAAATTAGAACCAACTTGTGGTTGCATTCTTGACCCGTTTGAGCCCGGAAACAACTTGTTGCTTTTTTATTGGCTAGATTAAAGATGGAAACAACTTGTAGCTTCATTCCCAGACTTTGTTTGAGGTTGAAAACAACTTGTAGCTTCATTTCGGTTGTTTAAAATTAGAATCAACTTGTAGTTCATTCTTGGCTCGTTTGAGCCTGTAAACAACTGGTTGCTTCATTATTGGCTAGATTGAAGTTGGAAACAACTTGTAGCTTCATTCCAGACTGTTTGAAGTTGAAAAGAACTTGTAGCTTCGTTTTCGATTGTTTAAAATTAGAACCAACTTGTAGTTGCATTCTTGACTCGTTTGAGCCCGGAAACAACTTGTTGCTTTATTATTGGCTAGATTAAAGTTGGAAACAACTTGTAGCTTCATTCCAGACTCGTTTGAGGTTGAAAACAACTTGTAGCTTCATTTTCGGTTGTTTAAAATTAGAATCAACTTGATGTTTCATTCTTGGCTCGTTTGAGCCTGTAAACAATGGTTGCTTCATTATTGGCTAGATTGAAGTTGGAAACAACTTGTAGCTTAATTTCAGACTCGTTTGAAGTTGAAAACAACTTGTAGCTTCATTTTCGGTTGTTTAAAATTAGAATCACTTGTAGCTTCATTCTGGACTGGTTTAAGCCTGTAAACAACTGTTGCTTCATTACTAGCTAGACTGAAGTTGGAAACAACTTGTAGCTTCATTCCAGACTCGTTTGAAGCTGAAAACAACTTGTAGCTTCGTTTTCGGTTGTTTAAAATTAGAACCAACTTGTAGTTGCATTCTTGACTCTTTTGAGCCGGAAAAAACTTGTTGCTTATTATTGGCTAGATTAAAGTTGGAAACAACTTGTAGCTTCATATTAGACTCGTTTGAGGTTGAAAACAACTTGTACCTTTATTTTCGGTTGTTTAAAATGAGAATCAACTTGTAGTTTACATTCTTGGCTCGTTTGAGCCTGTAAACAACTGGTTGCTTCATTAGTGGCTAGATTGAAGTTGGAAACAACTTGTAGCTTCATTCCAGACTCGTTTGAAGTTGAAAACAACTTGTAGCTTCGTTTTCGGTTGTTTAAAATTAGAACCAACTTGTAGTTGCATTCTTGACTCGTTTGAGCCCGGAAACAACTTGTTGCTTTATTATTGGCTAGATTAAAGTTGGAAACAACTTGTAGCTTCATTCCAGACTCGTTTGAGGTTGAAAACAACTTGTAGCTTCATTTTCGGTTGTTTAAAATGAGAATCACTTGTAGTTTCATTCTTGGCTCGTTGAGCCTGTAAACAACTTGTTGCTTCATTATTGGCTAGATTGAAGTTGGAAACAACTTGTACCTTCATTCCAGACTCGTTTGAGTTGAAAAAACTTGTAGCTTCGTTTTCGGTTGTTTAAAATTAGAACCAACTTGTAGTTGCATTCTTGACTCGTTTGAGCCCGGAAACAACTTGTTGCTTATTATTGGCTAGGTTAATGTTGGAAACAACTTGTAGCTTCATTCCAGACTCGTTTGAGGTTCAAAACAACTTGTAGCTTCATTTCGGTTGTTTAAAATGAGAATCAACTTGTAGTTTCATTCTTGGCTCGTTTGAGCCTGTAAACAACTTGTTGCTTCATTAGTGGCTAGACTGAACTTGGAAACAACTTGTAGTTTCATTCCAGGCTCGTTTGAGGTTGAAAACTTGTAGCTTCATTTTCTGTTGTTTAAAATGAGAATCAACTTGTAGTTTCATTCTTGGCTCGTTTGAGCCTGTAAACACTTGTTGCTTCATTAGTGCAAGATGAAGTTGGAACAACTTGTAGCTTCATTCCAGACTCGTTTGAATTTGAAAACAACTTGTAGCTTCGTTTTCAGTTGTTTAAAATTAGAACCAACTTGTGGTTGCATTCTTGACCCGTTTGAGCCCGGAAACAACTTGTTGCTTTTTTATGGCTAGATTAAAGTTGGAAACAACTTGTAGCTTCATTCCAGACTCGTTTGAGGTTGAAAACAACTTGTAGCTTCATTTTCGGTTGTTTAAAATTAGAATCAACTTGTAGTTTCATTCTTGGCTCGTTTGAGCCTGTAAACAACTGGTTGCTTCATTATTGGCTAGATTGAAGTTGGAAACAACTTGTAGCTTCATTTCAGACACGTTTGAAGTTGAAAAACAACTTGTAGCTTCATTTTTGGTTGTCTAAAATTAGAATCAACTTGTAGCTTTATTCTGGACTAGTTTAAGCCTGTAAACAACTTGTTGCTTCATTACTAGCTAGACTGAAGTTGGAAACAACTTGTAGCTTCATTTCAGACTCGTTTGAAGCTGAAAACAACTTGTAGCTTTGTTTTCAGTTGTTTAAAATTAGAACCAAGCTGTAGTTGCATTCCTGACTCGTTTGAGCCCGGAAACAACTTGTTGCTTTATTATTGGCTAAATTAAAGTTGGAAACAACTTGTAGCTTCATTCCCGACTCATTTGAGGTTGAAAACAACTTGTAGCTTCGTTTTCGGTTGTTTAAAATTAGAATCAGCTTGTAGTTTCATTCTTGGCTCGTTTGAGCCTGTAAACAACTTGTTGCTTCATTAGTGGCTGACTGAACTTGGAAACAACTTGTAGCTTCATTCCAGACATGTTTGAAGTTGAAAAGAACTTGTAGCTTCGTTTTCGGTTGTTTAAAATTAGAACCAACTTGTAGTTGCATTCTTGACTCGTTTGAGCCCGGAAACAACTTGTTGCTTTATTATTGGCTAGATTAAAGTTGGAAACAACTTGTAGCTTCATTCCAGACTCGTTTGAGGTTGAAAACAACTTGTAGCTTCATTTCGGTTGTTTAAATGAGAATCAACTTGTAGTTTCATTCTTGGCTCGTTTGAGCCTGTAAACAACTTGTTGCTTCATTAGTGGCTAGATTGAAGTTGGAAACAACTTGTAGCTTCATTCCAGACTCGTTTGAAGTTGAAAAAAACTTGTAGCTTCGTTTTCGGTTGTTTAAATTAGAACCAACTTGTAGTTGCATTCTTGACTCGTTTGAGCCCGGAAACAACTTGTTGCTTTATTATTGGCTAGGTTAAGTTGGAAACAACTTGTAGCTTCATTCCAGACTCGTTTGAGGTTGAAAACAACTTGTAGCTTCATTTTCGGTTGTTGAAAATGAGAATCAACTTGTAGTTTCATTCTTGGCTCGTTTGAGCCTGTAAACAACTTGTTGCTTCATTAGTGGCTAGACTGAACTTGGAAACAACTTGTAGCTTCATTCCAAGCTCGTTTGAGGTTGAAAACTTGTAGCTTCATTTTCTGTTGTTTAAAATGAGAATCAACTTGTAGTTTCATTCTTGGCTCGTTTGAGCCTGTAAACAACTTGTTGCTTCATTAGTGGCAAGATTGAAGTTGGAAACAACTTGTAGCTTCATTCCAGACTCGTTTGAATTTGAAAACAACTTGTAGCTTCGTTTTCAGTTGTTTAAAATTAGAACCAACTTGTGGTTGCATTCTTGACCCGTTTGAGCCCGGAAACAACTTGTTGCTTTTTTATTGGCTAGATTAAAGTTGGAAACAACTTGTAGCTTCATTCCAGACTCGTTGAGGTTGAAAACAACTTGTAGCTTCATTTTCGGTTGTTTAAAATTAGAATCAACTTGTAGTTTCATTCTTGGCTCGTTTGAGCCTGTAAACAACTGGTTGCTTCATTATTGGCTAGATTGAAGTTGGAAACAACTTGTAGCTTCATTCCAGACATCGTTTGAAGTTGAAAAAACTTGTAGCTTCGTTTTCGATTGTTTAAATTAGAACCAACTTGTAGTTGCATTCTTGACTCGTTTGAGCCCGGAAACAACTTGTTGCTTTATTATTGGCTAGATTAAAGTTGGAAACAACTTGTAGCTTCATTCCAGACTCGTTTGAGGTTGAAAACAACTTGTAGCTTCATTTTCGGTTGTTTAAAATTAGAATCAACTTGATGTTTCATTCTTGGCTCGTTTGAGCCTGTAAACAATTGGTTGCTTCATTATTGGCTAGATTGAAGTTGGAAACAACTTGTAGCTTAATTTCAGACTCGTTTGAAGTTGAAAACAACTTGTAGCTTCATTTCAGACTCGTTTGAAGCTGAAAACAACTTGTAGCTTTGTTTTCAGTTGTTTAAAATTAGAACCAACTTGTAGTTGCATTCTTGACTCGTTTGAGCCCGGAAACAACTTGTTGCTTTATTATTGGCTAGGTTAATGTTGGAAACAACTTGTAGCTTCATTCCAGACTCGTTTGAGGTTCAAAACAACTTGTAGCTTCATTTTCGGTTGTTTAAAATGAGAATCAACTTGTAGTTTCATTCTTGGCTCGTTTGAGCCTGTAAACAACTTGTTGCTTCATTAGTGGCTAGACTGAACTTGGAAACAACTTGTAGTTTCATTCCAGGCTCGTTTGAGGTTGAAAACTTGTAGCTTCATTTTCTGTTGTTTAAAATGAGAATCAACTTGTAGTTTCATTCTTGGCTCGTTTGAGCCTGTAAACAACTTGTTGCTTCATTACTCGCTAGACTGAAGTTGGAAACAACTTGTAGATTCATTCCAGACTCGTTTGAAGCTGAAAACAACTTGTAGCTTTGTTTTCAGTGTTTAAAATTAGAACCAAGCTGTAGTTGCATTCCTGACTCGTTTGAGCCCGGAAAAACTTGTTGCTTTATTATGGCTAAATTAAAGTTGGAAACAACTTGTAGCTTCATTCCCAACTCATTTGAGGTTGAAAACAACTTGTAGCTTCGTTTTCGGTTGTTTAAAATTAGAATCAGCTGTAGTTTCATTCTTGGCTCGTTTGAGCCTGTAAACAACTGGTTGCTTCATATTGGCTAGATTGAAGTTGGAAACAACTTGTAGCTTCATTCCAGACATGTTTGAAGTTGAAAAGAACTTGTAGCTTCGTTTTCGGTTGTTTAAAATTAGAACCAACTTGTAGTTGCATTCTTGACTCGTTTGAGCCCGGAAACAACTTGTTGCTTTATTATTGGCTAGATTAAAGTTGGAAACAACTTGTAGCTTCATTCCAGACTCGTTTGAGGTTGAAAACAACTTGTAGCTTCATTTCGGTTGTTTAAAATGAGAATCAACTTGTAGTTTCATTCTTGGCTCGTTTGAGCCTGTAAACAACTTGTTGCTTCATTAGTGGCTAGATTGAAGTTGGAAACAACTTGTAGCTTCATTCCAGACTCGTTTGAAGTTGAAAAAACTTGTAGCTTCGTTTCGGTTGTTTAAAATTAGAACCAACTTGTAGTTGCATTCTTGACTCGTTTGAGCCCGGAAACAACTTGTTGCTTTATTATTGGCTAGGTTAATGTTGGAAACAACTTGTAGCTTCATTCCAGACTCGTTTGAGGTTGAAAACAACTTGTAGCTTCATTTTCGGTTGTTTAAAATGAGAATCAACTTGTAGTTTCATTCTTGGCTCGTTTGAGCCTGTAAACAACTTGTTGCTTCATTAGTGGCTAGACTGAACTTGGAAACAACTTGTAGCTTCATTCCAAGCTCGTTTGAGGTTGAAAACTTGTAGCTTCATTTTCTGTTGTTTAAAATGAGAATCAACTTGTAGTTTCATTCTTGGCTCGTTTGAGCCTGTAAACAACTTGTTGCTTCATTAGTGGCAAGATTGAAGTTGGAAACAACTTGTAGCTTCATTCCAGACTCGTTTGAATTTGAAAACAACTTGTAGCTTCGTTTTCAGTTGTTTAAAATTAGAACCAACTTGTGGTTGCATTCTTGACCCGTTTGAGCCCGGAAACAACTTGTTGCTTTTTTATTGGCTAGATTAAAGATGGAAACAACTTGTAGCTTCATTCCAGATTTGTTTGAGGTTGAAAACAACTTGTAGCTTCATTTTCGGTTGTTTAAAATTAGAATCAACTTGTAGTTTCATTCTTGGCTCGTTTGAGCCTGTAAACAACTGGTTGCTTCATTATTGGCTAGATTGAAGTTGGAAACAACTTGTAGCTTCATTCCAGACATGTTTGAAGTTGAAAAGAACTTGTAGCTTCGTTTTCGATTGTTTAAAATTAGAACCAACTTGTAGTTGCATTCTTGACTCGTTTGAGCCCGGAAACAACTTGTTGCTTTATTATTGGCTAGATTAAAGTTGGAAACAACTTGTAGCTTCATTCCAGACTCGTTTGAGGTTGAAAACAACTTGTAGCTTCATTTTCGGTTGTTTAAAATTAGAATCAACTTGATGTTTCATTCTTGGCTCGTTTGAGCCTGTAAACAATTGGTTGCTTCATTATTGGCTAGATTGAAGTTGGAAACAACTTGTAGCTTCATTTCAGACTCGTTTGAAGTTGAAAACAACTTGTAGCTTCATTTTCGGTTGTTTAAAATTAGAATCAACTTGTAGCTTCATTCTGGACTGGTTTAAGCCTGTAAACAACTTGTTGCTTCATTACTAGCTAGACTGAAGTTGGAAACAACTTGTAGCTTCATTCCAGACTCGTTTGAAGCTGAAAACAACTTGTACCTTCGTTTTCGGTTGTTTAAAATTAGAACCAACTTGTAGTTGCATTCTTGACTCGTTTGAGCCCGGAAAAAACTTGTTGCTTTATTATTGGCTAGATTAAAGTTGGAAACAACTTGTAGCTTCATATTAGACTCGTTTGAGGTTGAAAACAACTTGTACCTTTATTTTCGGTTGTTTAAAATGAGAATCAACTTGTAGTTACATTCTTGGCTCGTTTGAGCCTGTAAACAACTTGTTGCTTCATTAGTGGCTAGATTGAAGTTGGAAACAACTTGTAGCTTCATTCCAGACTCGTTTGAAGTTGAAAACAACTTGTAGCTTCGTTTTCGGTTGTTTAAAATTAGAACCAACTTGTAGTTGCATTCTTGACTCGTTTGAGCCCGGAAACAACTTGTTGCTTTATTATTGGCTAGATTAAAGTTGGAAACAACTTGTAGCTTCATTCCAGACTCGTTTGAGGTTGAAAACAACTTGTAGCTTCATTTTCGGTTGTTTAAAATGAGAATCAACTTGTAGTTTCATTCTTGGCTCGTTTGAGCCTGTAAACAACTTGTTGCTTCATTAGTGGCTAGATTGAAGTTGGAAACAACTTGTACCTTCATTCCAGACTCGTTTGAAGTTGAAAAAAACTTGTAGCTTCGTTTTCGGTTGTTTAAAATTAGAACCAACTTGTAGTTGCATTCTTGACTCGTTTGAGCCCGGAAACAACTTGTTGCTTTATTATTGGCTAGGTTAATGTTGGAAACAACTTGTAGCTTCATTCCAGACTCGTTTGAGGTTCAAAACAACTTGTAGCTTCATTTTCGGTTGTTTAAAATGAGAATCAACTTGTAGTTTCATTCTTGGCTCGTTTGAGCCTGTAAACAACTTGTTGCTTCATTAGTGGCTAGACTGAACTTGGAAACAACTTGTAGTTTCATTCCAGGCTCGTTTGAGGTTGAAAACTTGTAGCTTCATTTTCTGTTGTTTAAAATGAGAATCAACTTGTAGTTTCATTCTTGGCTCGTTTGAGCCTGTAAACAACTTGTTGCTTCATTAGTGGCAAGATTGAAGTTGGAAACAACTTGTAGCTTCATTCCAGACTCGTTTGAATTTGAAAACAACTTGTAGCTTCGTTTTCAGTTGTTTAAAATTAGAACCAACTTGTAGTTGCATTCTTGACCCGTTTGAGCCCGGAAACAACTTGTTGCTTTTTTATTGGCTAGATTAAAGTTGGAAACAACTTGTAGCTTCATTCCAGACTCGTTTGAGGTTGAAAACAACTTGTAGCTTCATTTTCGGTTGTTTAAAATTAGAATCAACTTGTAGTTTCATTCTTGGCTCGTTTGAGCCTGTAAACAACTGGTTGCTTCATTATTGGCTAGATTGAAGTTGGAAACAACTTGTAGCTTCATTCCAGACATGTTTGAAGTTGAAAAGAACTTGTAGCTTCGTTTTCGGTTGTTTAAAATTAGAACCAACTTGTAGTTGCATTCTTGACTCGTTTGAGCCCGGAAACAACTTGTTGCTTTATTATTGGCTAGATTAAAGTTGGAAACAACTTGTAGCTTCATTCCAGACTCGTTTGAGGTTGAAAACAACTTGTAGCTTCATTTTCGGTTGTTTAAAATGAGAATCAACTTGTAGTTTCATTCTTGGCTCGTTTGAGCCTGTAAACAACTTGTTGCTTCATTAGTGGCTAGATTGAAGTTGGAAACAACTTGTAGCTTCATTCCAGACTCGTTTGAAGTTGAAAAAAACTTGTAGCTTCGTTTTCGGTTGTTTAAAATTAGAACCAACTTGTAGTTGCATTCTTGACTCGTTTGAGCCCGGAAACAACTTGTTGCTTTATTATTGGCTAGGTTAATGTTGGAAACAACTTGTAGCTTCATTCCAGACTCGTTTGAGGTTGAAAACAACTTGTAGCTTCATTTTCGGTTGTTGAAAATGAGAATCAACTTGTAGTTTCATTCTTGGCTCGTTTGAGCCTGTAAACAACTTGTTGCTTCATTAGTGGCTAGACTGAACTTGGAAACAACTTGTAGCTTCATTCCAAGCTCGTTTGAGGTTGAAAAACTTGTAGCTTCATTTTCTGTTGTTTAAAATGAGAATCAACTTGTAGTTTCATTCTTGGCTCGTTTGAGCCTGTAAACAACTTGTTGCTTCATTAGTGGCAAGATTGAAGTTGGAAACAACTTGTAGCTTCATTCCAGACTCGTTTGAATTTGAAAACAACTTGTAGCTTCGTTTTCAGTTGTTTAAAATTAGAACCAACTTGTGGTTGCATTCTTGACCGTTTGAGCCCGGAAACAACTTGTTGCTTTTTTATTGGCTAGATTAAAGATGGAAACAACTTGTAGCTTCATTCCAGACTTGTTTGAGGTTGAAAACAACTTGTAGCTTCATTTTCGGTTGTTTAAAATTAGAATCAACTTGTAGTTTCATTCTTGGCTCGTTTGAGCCTGTAAACAACTGGTTGCTTCATTATTGGCTAGATTGAAGTTGGAAACAACTTGTAGCTTCATTCCAGACATGTTTGAAGTTGAAAAGAACTTGTAGCTTCGTTTTCGATTGTTTAAAATTAGAACCAACTTGTAGTTGCATTCTTGACTCGTTTGAGCCCGGAAACAACTTGTTGCTTTATTATTGGCTAGATTAAAGTTGGAAACAACTTGTAGCTTCATTCCAGACTCGTTTGAGGTTGAAAACAACTTGTAGCTTCATTTTCGGTTGTTTAAAATTAGAATCAACTTGATGTTTCATTCTTGGCTCGTTTGAGCCTGTAAACAATTGGTTGCTTCATTATTGGCTAGATTGAAGTTGGAAACAACTTGTAGCTTCATTTCAGACTCGTTTGAAGTTGAAAACAACTTGTAGCTTCATTTTCGGTTGTTTAAAATTAGAATCAACTTGTAGCTTCATTCTGGACTGGTTTAAGCCTGTAAACAACTTGTTGCTTCATTACTAGCTAGACTGAAGTTGGAAACAACTTGTAGCTTCATTCCAGACTCGTTTGAAGCTGAAAACAACTTGTAGCTTCGTTTTCGGTTGTTTAAAATTAGAACCAACTTGTAGTTGCATTCTTGACTCTTTTGAGCCCGGAAAAAACTTGTTGCTTTATTATTGGCTAGATTAAAGTTGGAAACAACTTGTAGCTTCATATTAGACTCGTTTGAGGTTGAAAACAACTTGTACCTTTATTTTCGGTTGTTTAAAATGAGAATCAACTTGTAGTTACATTCTTGGCTCGTTTGAGCCTGTAAACAACTTGTTGCTTCATTAGTGGCTAGATTGAAGTTGGAAACAACTTGTAGCTTCATTCCAGACTCGTTTGAAGTTGAAAACAACTTGTAGCTTCGTTTTCGGTTGTTTAAAATTAGAACCAACTTGTAGTTGCATTCTTGACTCGTTTGAGCCCGGAAACAACTTGTTGCTTTATTATTGGCTAGATTAAAGTTGGAAACAACTTGTAGCTTCATTCCAGACTCGTTTGAGGTTGAAAACAACTTGTAGCTTCATTTTCGGTTGTTTAAAATGAGAATCAACTTGTAGTTTCATTCTTGGCTCGTTTGAGCCTGTAAACAACTTGTTGCTTCATTAGTGGCTAGATTGAAGTTGGAAACAACTTGTACCTTCATTCCAGACTCGTTTGAAGTTGAAAAAAACTTGTAGCTTCGTTTTCGGTTGTTTAAAATTAGAACCAACTTGTAGTTGCATTCTTGACTCGTTTGAGCCCGGAAACAACTTGTTGCTTTATTATTGGCTAGGTTAATGTTGGAAACAACTTGTAGCTTCATTCCAGACTCGTTTGAGGTTCAAAACAACTTGTAGCTTCATTTTCGGTTGTTTAAAATGAGAATCAACTTGTAGTTTCATTCTTGGCTCGTTTGAGCCTGTAAACAACTTGTTGCTTCATTAGTGGCTAGACTGAACTTGGAAACAACTTGTAGTTTCATTCCAGGCTTGTTTGAGGTTGAAAACTTGTAGCTTCATTTTCTGTTGTTTAAAATGAGAATCAACTTGTAGTTTCATTCTTGGCTCGTTTGAGCCTGTAAACAACTTGTTGCTTCATTAGTGGCAAGATTGAAGTTGGAAACAACTTGTAGCTTCATTCCAGACTCGTTTGAATTTGAAAACAACTTGTAGCTTCGTTTTCAGTTGTTTAAAATTAGAACCAACTTGTGGTTGCATTCTTGACCCGTTTGAGCCCGGAAACAACTTGTTGCTTTTTTATTGGCTAGATTAAAGTTGGAAACAACTTGTAGCTTCATTCCAGACTCGTTTGAGGTTGAAAACAACTTGTAGCTTCATTTTCGGTTGTTTAAAATTAGAATCAACTTGTAGTTTCATTCTTGGCTCGTTTGAGCCTGTAAACAACTGGTTGCTTCATTATTGGCTAGATTGAAGTTGGAAACAACTTGTAGCTTCATTTCAGACACGTTTGAAGTTGAAAACAACTTGTAGCTTCATTTTTGGTTGTCTAAAATTAGAATCAACTTGTAGCTTCATTCTGGACTAGTTTAAGCCTGTAAACAACTTGTTGCTTCATTACTAGCTAGACTGAAGTTGGAAACAACTTGTAGCTTCATTCAGACTCGTTTGAAGCTGAAAACAACTTGTAGCTTTGTTTTCAGTTGTTTAAAATTAGAACCAAGCTGTAGTTGCATTCCTGACTCGTTTGAGCCCGGAAACAACTTGTTGCTTTATTATTGGCTAAATTAAAGTTGGAAACAACTTGTAGCTTCATTCCCGACTCATTTGAGGTTGAAAACAACTTGTAGCTTCGTTTTCGGTTGTTTAAAATTAGAATCAGCTTGTAGTTTCATTCTTGGCTCGTTTGAGCCTGTAAACAACTGGTTGCTTCATTATTGGCTAGATTGAAGTTGGAAACAACTTGTAGCTTCATTCCAGACATGTTTGAAGTTGAAAAGAACTTGTAGCTTCGTTTTCGGTTGTTTAAAATTAGAACCAACTTGTAGTTGCATTCTTGACTCGTTTGAGCCCGGAAACAACTTGTTGCTTTATTATTGGCTAGATTAAAGTTGGAAACAACTTGTAGCTTCATTCCAGACTCGTTTGAGGTTGAAAACAACTTGTAGCTTCATTTTCGGTTGTTTAAAATTAGAATCAACTTGATGTTTCATTCTTGGCTCGTTTGAGCCTGTAAACAATTGGTTGCTTCATTATTGGCTAGATTGAAGTTGGAAACAACTTGTAGCTTCATTCCAGACTCGTTTGAAGTTGAAAACAACTTGGAGCTTCCTTTTCGGTTGTTTAAAATTAGAACCAACTTGTAGTTGCATTCTTGAGCCGTTTGAGCCCGGAAACAACTTGTTGCTTTATTATTGGCTAGATTAAAGTTGGAACCAACTTGTAGCTTCATTCCAGACTCGTTTGAGGTTGAAAACAACTTGTAGCTTTATTTTCGGTTGTTTAAAATGAGAATCAACTTGTAGTTTCATTCTTGGCTCGTTTGAGCCTGTAAACAACTTGTTGCTTCATTAGTGGCTAGACTGAACTTGGAAACAACTTGTAGCTTCATTCCAAGCTCGTTTGAGGTTGAAAACTTGTAGCTTCATTTTCTGTTGTTTAAAATGAGAATCAACTTGTAGTTTCATTCTTGGCTCGTTTGAGCCTGTAAACAACTTGTTGCTTCATTAGTGGCAAGATTGAAGTTGGAAACAACTTGTAGCTTCATTCCAGACTCGTTTGAATTTGAAAACAACTTGTAGCTTCGTTTTCAGTTGTTTAAAATTAGAACGAACTTGTGGTTGCATTCTTGACCCGTTTGAGCCCGGAAACAACTTGTTGCTTTTTTATTGGCTAGATTAAAGTTGGAAACAACTTGTAGCTTCATTCCAGACTCGTTTGAGGTTGAAAACAACTTGTAGCTTCATTTTCGGTTGTTTAAAATTAGAATCAACTTGTAGTTTCATTCTTGGCTCGTTTGAGCCTGTAAACAACTGGTTGCTTCATTATTGGCTAGATTGAAGTTGGAAACAACTTGTAGCTTCATTTCAGACACGTTTGAAGTTGAAAACAACTTGTAGCTTCATTTTCGGTTGTCTAAAATTAGAATCAACTTGTAGCTTCATTCTGGACTAGTTTAAACCTGTAAACAACTTGTTGCTTCATTACTAGCTAGACTGAAGTTGGAAACAACTTGTAGCTTCATTTCAGACTCGTTTGAAGCTGAAAACAACTTGTAGCTTTGTTTTCAGTTGTTTAAAATTAGAACCAAGCTGTAGTTGCATTCCTGACTCGTTTGAGCCCGGAAACAACTTGTTGCTTTATTATTGGCTAGATTAAAGTTGGAAACAACTTGTAGCTTCATTCCCGACTCATTTGAGGTTGAAAACAACTTGTAGCTTCATTTTCGGTTGTTTAAAATTAGAATCAGCTTGTAGTTTCATTCTTGGCTCGTTTGAGGCTGTAAACAACTGGTTGCTTCATTATTGGCTAGATTGAAGTTGGAAACAACTTGTAGCTTCATTCCAGACATGTTTGAAGTTGAAAAGAACTTGTAGCTTCGTTTTCGATTGTTTAAAATTAGAACCAACTTGTAGTTGCATTCTTGACTCGTTTGAGCCCGGAAACAACTTGTTGCTTTGTTATTGGCTAGATTAAAGTTGGAAACAACTTGTAGCTTCATTCCAGACTCGTTTGAGGTTGAAAAAAACTTGTAGCTTCATTTTCGGTTGTTTAAAATTAGAATCAACTTGATGTTTCATTCTTGGCTCGTTTGAGCCTGTAAACAATTGGTTGCTTCATTATTGGCTAAATTGAAGTTGGAAACAACTTGTAGCTTCATTCCAGACTCGTTTGAAGTTGAAAACAACTTGGAGCTTCCTTTTCGGTTGTTTAAAATTAGAACCAACTTGTAGTTGCATTCTTGAGCCGTTTGAGCCCGGAAACAACTTGTTGCTTTATTATTGGCTAGATTAAAGTTGGAACCAACTTGTAGCTTCATTCCAGACTCGTTTGAGGTTGAAAACAACTTGTAGCTTCATTTTCGGTTGTTTAAAATGAGAATCAACTTGTAGTTTCATTCTTGGCTCGTTTGAGCCTGTAAACAACTTGTTGCTTCATTAGTGGCTAGACTGAACTTGGAAACAACTTGTAGCTTCATTCCAAGCTCGTTTGAGGTTGAAAACTTGTAGCTTCATTTTCTGTTGTTTAAAATGAGAATCAACTTGTAGTTTCATTCTTGGCTCGTTTGAGCCTGTAAACAACTTGTTGCTTCATTAGTGGCAAGATTGAAGTTGGAAACAACTTGTAGCTTCATTCCAGACTCGTTTGAATTTGAAAACAACTTGTAGCTTCGTTTTCAGTTGTTTAAAATTAGAACCAACTTGTGGTTGCATTCTTGACCCGTTTGAGCCCGGAAACAACTTGTTGCTTTTTTATTGGCTAGATTAAAGTTGGAAACAACTTGTAGCTTCATTCCAGACTCGTTTGAGGTTGAAAACAACTTGTAGCTTCATTTTCGGTTGTTTAAAATTAGAATCAACTTGTAGTTTCATTCTTGGCTCGTTTGAGCCTGTAAACAACTGGTTGCTTCTTTATTGGCTAGATTGAAGTTGGAAACAACTTGTAGCTTCATTTCAGACACGTTTGAAGTTGAAAACAACTTGTAGCTTCATTTTCGGTTGTCTAAAATTAGAATCAACTTGTAGCTTCATTCTGGACTAGTTTAAACCTGTAAACAACTTGTCGCTTCATTACTAGCTAGACTGAAGTTGGAAACAACTTGTAGCTTCATTTCAGACTCGTTTGAAGCTGAAAACAACTTGTAGCTTTGTTTTCAGTTGTTTAAAATTAGAACCAAGCTGTAGTTGCATTCCTGACTCGTTTGAGCCCGGAAACAACTTGTTGCTTTATTATTGGCTAGATTAAAGTTGGAAACAACTTGTAGCTTCATTCCCGACTCATTTGAGGTTGAAAACAACTTGTAGCTTCATTTTCGGTTGTTTAAAATTAGAATCAGCTTGTAGTTTCATTCTTGGCTCGTTTGAGCCTGTAAACAACTGGTTGCTTCATTATTGGCTAGATTGAAGTTGGAAACAACTTGTAGCTTCATTCCAGACATGTTTGAAGTTGAAAAGAACTTGTAGCTTCGTTTTCGGTTGTTTAAAATTAGAACCAACTTGTAGTTGCATTCTTGACTCGTTTGAGCCCGGAAACAACTTGTTGCTTTATTATTGGCTAGATTAAAGTTGGAAACAACTTGTAGCTTCATTCCAGACTCGTTTGAGGTTGAAAAAAACTTGTAGCTTCATTTTTCGTTGTTTAAAATTAGAATCAACTTGATGTTTCATTCTTGGCTCGTTTGAGCCTGTAAACAATTGGTTGCTTCATTATTGGCTAGATTGAAGTTGGAAACAACTTGTAGCTTCATTCCAGACTCGTTTGAAGTTGAAAACAACTTGTAGCTTCCTTTTCGGTTGTTTAAAATTAGAACCAACTTGTAGTTGCATTCTTGAGCCGTTTGAGCCCGGAAACAACTTGTTGCTTTATTATTGGCTAGATTAAAGTTGGAACCAACTTGTAGCTTCATTCCAGACTCGTTTGAGGTTGAAAACAACTTGTAGCTTCATTTTCGGTTGTTTAAAATGAGAATCAACTTGTAGTTTCATTCTTGGCTCGTTTGAGCCTGTAAACAACTTGTTGCTTCATTAGTGGCTAGACTGAACTTGGAAACAACTTGTAGCTTCATTCCAAGCTCGTTTGAGGTTGAAAACTTGTAGCTTCATTTTCTGTTGTTTAAAATGAGAATCAACTTGTAGTTTCATTCTTGGCTCGTTTGAGCCTGTAAACAACTTGTTGCTTCATTAGTGGCAAGATTGAAGTTGGAAACAACTTGTAGCTTCATTCCAGACTCGTTTGAATTTGAAAACAACTTGTAGCTTCGTTTTCAGTTGTTTAAAATTAGAACCAACTTGTGGTTGCATTCTTGACCCGTTTGAGCCCGGAAACAACTTGTTGCTTTTTTATTGGCTAGATTAAAGTTGGAAACAACTTGTAGCTTCATTCCAGACTCGTTTGAGGTTGAAAACAACTTGTAGCTTCATTTTCGGTTGTTTAAAATTAGAATCAACTTGTAGTTTCATTCTTGGCTCGTTTGAGCCTGTAAACAACTGGTTGCTTCATTATTGGCTAGATTGAAGTTGGAAACAACTTGTAGCTTCATTTCAGACACGTTTGAAGTTGAAAACAACTTGTAGCTTCATTTTTGGTTGTCTAAAATTAGAATCAACTTGTAGCTTCATTCTGGACTAGTTTAAGCCTGTAAACAACTTGTTGCTTCATTACTAGCTAGACTGAAGTTGGAAACAACTTGTAGCTTCATTTCAGACTCGTTTGAAGCTGAAAACAACTTGTAGCTTTGTTTTCAGTTGTTTAAAATTAGAACCAAGCTGTAGTTGCATTCCTGACTCGTTTGAGCCCGGAAACAACTTGTTGCTTTATTATTGGCTAGATTAAAGTTGGAAACAACTTGTAGCTTCATTCCAGACTCGTTTGAGGTTGAAAACAACTTGTAGCTTCATTTTCGGTTGTTTAAAATTAGAATCAGCTTGTAGTTTCATTCTTGGCTCGTTTGAGCCTGTAAACAACTGGTTGCTTCATTATTGGCTAGATTGAAGTTGGAAACAACTTGTAGCTTCATTCCAGACACGTTTGAAGTTGAAAACAACTTGTAGCTTCATTTTCGGTTGTTTAAAATTAGGACAACTTGTAGCTTCATTCTGGACTAGTTTAAGCCTGTAAACAACTTATTGCTTCATTACTAGCTAGACTGAAGTTGGAAACAACTTGTAGCTTCATTTCAGACTCGTTTGAAGCTGAAAACAACTTGTAGCTTCATTTTCGATTGTTTAAAATTAGAATCAACTTGTTGTTTCATTCTTGGCTCGTTTGAGCCTGTAAACAATTGGTTGCTTCATTATTGGCTAGATTGAAGTTGGAAACAACTTGTAGCTTCATTCCAGACTCGTTTGAAGTTGAAAACAACTTGTAGCTTCCTTTTCGGTTGTTTAAAATTAGAACCAACTTGTAGTTGCATTCTTGACCCGTTTGAGCCCGGAAACAACTTGTTGCTTTATTATTGGCTAGATTAAAGTTGGAAACAACTTGTAGCTTCATTCCAGACTCGTTTGAGGTTGAAAACAACTTTTATCTTCATTTTCGGTTGTTTAAAATTAGAATCAACTTGTAGTTTCATTCTTGGCTCGTTTGAGCCTGTAAACAACTGGTTGCTTCATTATTGGCTAGATTGAAGTTGGAAACAACTTGTAGCTTCATTTCAGACTCGTTTGAAGTTGAAAACAACTTGTAGCTTCATTTTCGGTTGTTTAAAATTAGAATCAACTTGTAGCTTCATTCTGGACTGGTTTAAGCCTGTAAACAACTTGTTGCTTCATTACTAGCTAGACTGAAGTTGGAAACAACTTGTAGCTTCATTCCAGACTCGTTTGAAGCTGAAAACAACTTGTAGCTTCGTTTTCGGTTGTTTAAAATTAGAACCAACTTGTAGTTGCATTCTTGACTCTTTTGAGCCCGGAAAAAACTTGTTGCTTTATTATTGGCTAGATTAAAGTTGGAAACAACTTGTAGCTTCATATTAGACTCGTTTGAGGTTGAAAACAACTTGTACCTTTATTTTCGGTTGTTTAAAATGAGAATCAACTTGTAGTTACATTCTTGGCTCGTTTGAGCCTGTAAACAACTTGTTGCTTCATTAGTGGCTAGATTGAAGTTGGAAACAACTTGTAGCTTCATTCCAGACTCGTTTGAAGTTGAAAACAACTTGTAGCTTCGTTTTCGGTTGTTTAAAATTAGAACCAACTTGTAGTTGCATTCTTGACTTGTTTGAGCCCGGAAACAACTTGTTGCTTTATTATTGGCTAGATTAAAGTTGGAAACAACTTGTAGCTTCATTCCAGACTCGTTTGAGGTTGAAAACAACTTGTAGCTTCATTTTCGGTTGTTTAAAATGAGAATCAACTTGTAGTTTCATTCTTGGCTCGTTTGAGCCTGTAAACAACTTGTTGCTTCTTTAGTGGCTAGATTGAAGTTGGAAACAACTTGTAGCTTCATTCCAGACTCGTTTGAAGTTGAAAAAAACTTGTAGCTTCGTTTTCGGTTGTTTAAAATTAGAACCAACTTGTAGTTGCATTCTTGACTCGTTTGAGCCCGGAAACAACTTGTTGCTTTATTATTGGCTAGGTTAATGTTGGAAACAACTTGTAGCTTCATTCCAGACTCGTTTGAGGTTCAAAACAACTTGTAGCTTCATTTTCGGTTGTTTAAAATGAGAATCAACTTGTAGTTTCATTCTTGGCTCGTTTGAGCCTGTAAACAACTTGTTGCTTCATTAGTGGCTAGACTGAACTTGGAAACAACTTGTAGCTTCATTCCAGGCTCGTTTGAGGTTGAAAACTTGTAGCTTCATTTTCTGTTGTTTAAAATGAGAATCAACTTGTAGTTTCATTCTTGGCTCGTTTGAGCCTGTAAACAACTTGTTGCTTCATTAGTGGCAAGATTGAAGTTGGAAACAACTTGTAGCTTCATTCCAGACTCGTTTGAATTTGAAAACAACTTGTAGCTTCGTTTTCAGTTGTTTAAAATTAGAACCAACTTGTGGTTGCATTCTTGACCCGTTTGAGCCCGGAAACAACTTGTTGCTTTTTTATTGGCTAGATTAAAGTTGGAAACAACTTGTAGCTTCATTCCAGACTCGTTTGAGGTTGAAAACAACTTGTAGCTTCATTTTCGGTTGTTTAAAATTAGAATCAACTTGTAGTTTCATTCTTGGCTCGTTTGAGCCTGTAAACAACTGGTTGCTTCATTATTGGCTAGATTGAAGTTGGAAACAACTTGTAGCTTCATTTCAGACACGTTTGAAGTTGAAAACAACTTGTAGCTTCATTTTCGGTTGTCTAAAATTAGAATCAACTTGTAGCTTCATTCTGGACTAGTTTAAGCCTGTAAACAACTTGTTGCTTCATTACTAGCTAGACTGAAGTTGGAAACAACTTGTAGCTTCATTTCAGACTCGTTTGAAGCTGAAAACAACTTGTAGCTTTGTTTTCAGTTGTTTAAAATTAGAACCAAGCTGTAGTTGCATTCCTGACTCGTTTGAGCCCGGAAACAACTTGTTGCTTTATTATTGGCTAGATTAAAGTTGGAAACAACTTGTAGCTTCATTCCCGACTCATTTGAGGTTGAAAACAACTTGTAGCTTCATTTTCGGTTGTTTAAAATTAGAATCAGCTTGTAGTTTCATTCTTGGCTCGTTTGAGCCTGTAAACAACTGGTTGCTTCATTATTGGCTAGATTGAAGTTGGAAACAACTTGTAGCTTCATTCCAGACATGTTTGAAGTTGAAAAGAACTTGTAGCTTCGTTTTCGGTTGTTTAAAATTAGAACCAACTTGTAGTTGCATTCTTGACTCGTTTGAGCCCGGAAACAACTTGTTGCTTTATTATTGGCTAGATTAAAGTTGGAAACAACTTGTAGCTTCATTCCAGACTCGTTTGAGGTTGAAAACAACTTGTAGCTTCATTTTCGGTTGTTTAAAATGAGAATCAACTTGTAGTTTCATTCTTGGCTCGTTTGAGCCTGTAAACAACTTGTTGCTTCATTAGTGGCTAGATTGAAGTTGGAAACAACTTGTAGCTTCATTCCAGACTCGTTTGAAGTTGAAAAAAACTTGTAGCTTCGTTTTCGGTTGTTTAAAATTAGAACCAACTTGTAGTTGCATTCTTGACTCGTTTGAGCCCGGAAACAACTTGTTGCTTTATTATTGGCTAGGTTAATGTTGGAAACAACTTGTAGCTTCATTCCAGACTCGTTTGAGGTTGAAAACAACTTGTAGCTTCATTTTCGGTTGTTTAAAATGAGAATCAACTTGTAGTTTCATTCTTGGCTCGTTTGAGCCTGTAAACAACTTGTTGCTTCATTAGTGGCTAGACTGAACTTGGAAACAACTTGTAGCTTCATTCCAGCTCGTTTGAGGTTGAAAACTTGTAGCTTCATTTTCTGTTGTTTAAAATGAGAATCAACTTGTAGTTTCATTCTTGGCTCGTTTGAGCCTGTAAACAACTTGTTGCTTCATTAGTGGCAAGATTGAAGTTGGAAACAACTTGTAGCTTCATTCCAGACTCGTTTGAATTTGAAAACAACTTGTAGCTTCGTTTTCAGTTGTTTAAAATTAGAACCAACTTGTGGTTGCATTCTTGACCCGTTTGAGCCCGGAAACAACTTGTTGCTTTTTTATTGGCTAGATTAAAGTTGGAAACAACTTGTAGCTTCATTCCAGACTCGTTTGAGGTTGAAAACAACTTGTAGCTTCATTTTCGGTTGTTTAAAATTAGAATCAACTTGTAGTTTCATTCTTGGCTCGTTTGAGCCTGTAAACAACTGGTTGCTTCATTATTGGCTAGATTGAAGTTGGAAACAACTTGTAGCTTCATTTCAGACACGTTTGAAGTTGAAAACAACTTGTAGCTTCATTTTCGGTTGTCTAAAATTAGAATCAACTTGTAGCTTCATTCTGGACTAGTTTAAGCCTGTAAACAACTTGTTGCTTCATTACTAGCTAGACTGAAGTTGGAAACAACTTGTAGCTTCATTTCAGACTCGTTTGAAGCTGAAAACAACTTGTAGCTTTGTTTTCAGTTGTTTAAAATTAGAACCAAGCTGTAGTTGCATTCCTGACTCGTTTGAGCCCGGAAACAACTTTTTGCTTTATTATTGGCTAGATTAAAGTTGGAAACAACTTGTAGCTTCATTCCCGACTCATTTGAGGTTGAAAACAACTTGTAGCTTTATTTTCGGTTGTTTAAAATTAGAATCAGCTTGTAGTTTCATTCTTGGCTCGTTTGAGCCTGTAAACAACTGGTTGCTTCATTATTGGCTAGATTGAAGTTGGAAACAACTTGTAGCTTCATTCCAGACATGTTTGAAGTTGAAAAGAACTTGTAGCTTCGTTTTCGGTTGTTTAAAATTAGAACCAACTTGTAGTTGCATTCTTGACTCGTTTGAGCCCGGAAACAACTTGTTGCTTTATTATTGGCTAGATTAAAGTTGGAAACAACTTGTAGCTTCATTCCAGACTCGTTTGAGGTTGAAAACAACTTGTAGCTTCATTTTCAGTTGTTTAAAATTAGAATCAACTTGATGTTTCATTCTTGGCTCGTTTGAGCCTGTAAACAATTGGTTGCTTCATTATTGGCTAGATTGAAGTTGGAAACAACTTGTAGCTTCATTCCAGACTCGTTTGAAGTTGAAAACAACTTGGAGCTTCCTTTTCGGTTGTTTAAAATTAGAACCAACTTGTAGTTGCATTCTTGAGCCGTTTGAGCCCGGAAACAACTTGTTGCTTTATTATTGGCTAGATTAAAGTTGGAACCAACTTGTAGCTTCATTCCAGACTCGTTTGAGGTTGAAAACAACTTTTAGCTTCATTTTCGGTTGTTTAAAATTAGAATCAACTTGTAGTTTCATTCTTGGCTCGTTTGAGCCTGTAAACAACTGGTTGCTTCATTATTGGCTAGATTGAAGTTGGAAACAACTTGTAGCTTCATTTCAGACTCGTTTGAAGTTGAAAACAACTTGTAGCTTCATTTTCGGTTGTTTAAAATTAGAATCAACTTGTAGCTTCATTCTAGACTGGTTTAAGCCTGTAAACAACTTGTTGCTTCATTACTAGCTAGACTGAAGTTTGAAACAACTTGTAGCTTCATTCCAGACTCGTTTGAAGTTGAAAACAACTTGTAGCTTCGTTTTCGGTTGTTTAAAATTAGAACCAACTTGTAGTTGCATTCTTGACTCGTTTGAGCCCGGAAAAAACTTGTTGCTTTATTATTGGCTAGATTAAAGTTGGAAACAACTTGTAGCTTCATATTAGACTCGTTTGAGGTTGAAAACAACTTGTACTTTTATTTTCGGTTCTTTAAAATGAGAATCAACTTGTAGTTTCATTCTTGGCTCGTTTGAGCCTGTAAACAAGTTGTTGCTTCATTAGTGACTAGATTGAAGTTGGAAACAACTTGTAGCTTCATTCCAGACTCGTTTGAAATTGAAAACAACTTGTAGCTTCGTTTTCGGTTGTTTAAAATTAGAACCAACTTGTAGTTGCATTCTTGACTCGTTTGAGCCCGGAAACAACTTGTTGCTTTATTATTGGCTAGATTAAAGTTGGAAACAACTTGTAGCTTCATTCCAGACTCGTTTGAGGTTGAAAACAACTTGTAGCTTCATTTTCGGTTGTTTAAAATGAGAATCAACTTGTAGTTTCATTCTTGGCTCGTTTGAGCCTGTAAACAACTTGTTGCTTCATTAGTGGCTAGATTGAAGTTGGAAACAACTTGTAGCTTCATTCCAGACTCGTTTGAAGTTGAAAAAAACTTGTAGCTTCGTTTTCAGTTGTTTAAAATTAGAACCAACTTGTAGTTGCATTCTTGACTCGTTTGAGCCCGGAAACAACTTGTTGCTTTATTATTGGCTAGGTTAAAGTTGGAAACAACTTGTAGCTTCATTCCAGACTCGTTTGAGGTTGAAAACAACTTGTAGCTTCATTTTCGGTTGTTTAAAATGAGAATCAACTTGTAGTTTCATTCTTGGCTCGTTTGAGCCTGTAAACAACTTGTTGCTTCATTAGTGGCTAGACTGAAGTTGGAAACAACTTGTAGCTTCATTCCAGACTCGTTTGAAGTTGAAATAACCTTGTAGCTTCGTTTTCGTTTGTTTAAAATTAGAACCAACTTGTAGTTGCATTCTTGACTCGTTTGAGCCCGAAACAACTTGTTGCTTTATTATTGGCAAGATTAAAGTTGGAAACAACTTGTAGCTTCATTCCAGACTCGTTTGAGGTTGAAAACAACTTGTAGCTTCATTCCAGACTCGTTTGAAGTTGAAAACAACTTGTAGCTTCATTTTCGGTTGTTTAAAATTAGAATCAACATGTAGTTTCATTCTGGACTGGTTTAAGCCTGTAAACAACTTGTTGCTTCATTATTGGCTAGATTGAAGTGGGAAACAACTTGTAGCTTCATTCCAGACTCGTTTGAAGTTGAAAACAACTTGTAGCTTCCTTTTCGGTTGTTTAAAATTAGAATCAACTTGTAGTTTCATTCTTGGCTCGTTTGAGCCTGTAAACAACTGGTTGCTTCATTATTGGCTATATTGAACTTGGAAACAACTTGTAGCTTCATTCCAGACTCGTTTGAGGTTGAAAACTTGTAGCTTCATTTTCTGTTGTTTAAAATGAGAATCAACTTGTAGTTTCATTCTTGGCTCGTTTGAGCCTGTAAACAACTTGTTGCTTCATTAGTGGCAAGATTGAAGTTGGAAACAACTTTTAGCTTCATTCCAGACTCGTTTGAATTTGAAAACAACTTGTAGCTTCGTTTTCGGTTGTTTAAAATTAGAACCAACTTGTAGTTGCATTCTTGACTCGTTTGAGCCCGGAAACAACTTGTTGCTTTATTATTGGCTAGGTTAAAGTTGGAAACAACTTGTAGCTTCATTCCAGACTCGTTTGAGGTTGAAAACAACTTGTAGCTTCATTTTCGGTTGTTTAAAATGAGAATCAACTTGTAGTTTCATTCTTGGCTCGTTTGAGCCTGTAAACAACATGTTGCTTCATTAGTGGCTAGACTGAAGTTGGAAACAACTTGTAGCTTCATTCCAGACTCGTTTGAAGTTGAAATAACCTTGTAGCTTCGTTTTCGTTTGTTTAAAATTAGAACCAACTTGTAGTTGCATTCTTGACTCGTTTGAGCCAGGAAACAACTTGTTGCTTTATTATTGGCAAGATTAAAGTTGGAAACAACTTGTAGCTTCATTCCAGACTCGTTTGAGTTGAAAACAACTTGTAGCTTCATTCCAGACTCGTTTGAAGTTGAAAACAACTTGTAGCTTCATTTTCGGTTGTTTAAAATTAGAATCAACATGTAGTTTCATTCTGGACTGGTTTAAGCCTGTAAACAACTTGTTGCTTCATTATTGGCTAGATTGAAGTGGGAAACAACTTGTAGCTTCATTCCAGACTCGTTTGAAATTGAAAACAACTTGTAGCTTCCTTTTCGGTTGTTTAAAATTAGAATCAACTTGTAGTTTCATTCTTGGCTCGTTTGAGCCTGTAAACAACTGGTTGCTTCATTATTGGCTATATTGAACTTGGAAACAACTTGTAATTTCATTCCAGGCTCGTTTGAGGTTGAAAACTTGTAGCTTCATTTTCTGTTGTTTAAAATGAGAATCAACTTGTAGTTTCATTCTTGGCTCGTTTGAGCCTGTAAACAACTTGTTGCTTCATTAGTGGCAAGATTGAAGTTGGAAACAACTTGTAGCTTCATTCCAGACTCGTTTGAATTTGAAAACAACTTGTAGCTTCGTTTTCGGTTGTTTAAAATTAGAACCAACTTGTAGTTGCATTCTTGACTCGTTTGAGCCCGGAAAAAACTTGTTGCTTTATTATTGGCTAGATTAAAGTTGGAAACAACTTGTAGCTTCATATTAGACTCGTTTGAGGTTGAAAACAACTTGTACCTTTATTTTCGGTTGTTTAAAATGAGAATCAACTTGTAGTTTCATTCTTGGCTCGTTTGAGCCTGTAAACAAGTTGTTGCTTCATTAGTGACTAGATTGAAGTTGGAAACAACTTGTAGCTTCATTCCAGACTCGTTTGAAATTGAAAACAACTTGTAGCTTCGTTTTCGGTTGTTTAAAATTAGAACCAACTTGTAGTTGCATTCTTGACTCGTTTGAGCCCGGAAACAACTTGTTGCTTTATTATTGGCTAGATTAAAGTTGGAAACAACTTGTAGCTTCATTCCAGACTCGTTTGAGGTTGAAAACAACTTGTAGCTTCATTTCGGTTGTTTAAAATGAGAATCAACTTGTAGTTTCATTCTTGGCTCGTTTGAGCCTGTAAACAACTTGTTGCTTCATTAGTGGCTAGATTGAAGTTGGAAACAACTTGTAGCTTCATTCCAGACTCGTTTGAAGTTGAAAAAAACTTGTAGCTTCGTTTTCGGTTGTTTAAAATTAGAACCAACTTGTAGTTGCATTCTTGACTCGTTTGAGCCCGGAAACAACTTGTTGCTTTATTATTGGCTAGGTTAAAGTTGGAAACAACTTGTAGCTTCATTCCAGACTCGTTTGAGGTTGAAAACAACTTGTAGCTTCATTTTCGGTTGTTTAAAATGAGAATCAACTTGTAGTTTCATTCTTGGCTCGTTTGAGCCTGTAAACAACTTGTTGCTTCATTAGTGGCTAGACTGAAGTTGGAAACAACTTGTAGCTTCATTCCAGACTCGTTTGAAGTTGAAATAACCTTGTAGCTTCGTTTTCGTTTGTTTAAAATTAGAACCAACTTGTAGTTGCATTCTTGACTCGTTTGAGCCCGAAACAACTTGTTGCTTTATTATTGGCAAGATTAAAGTTGGAAACAACTTGTAGCTTCATTCCAGACTCGTTTGAGGTTGAAAACAACTTGTAGCTTCATTCCAGACTCGTTTGAAGTTGAAAACAACTTGTAGCTTCATTTTCGGTTGTTTAAAATTAGAATCAACATGTAGTTTCATTCTGGACTGGTTTAAGCCTGTAAACAACTTGTTGCTTCATTATTGGCTAGATTGAAGTGGGAAACAACTTGTAGCTTCATTCCAGACTCGTTTGAAGTTGAAAACAACTTGTAGCTTCCTTTTCGGTTGTTTAAAATTAGAATCAACTTGTAGTTTCATTCTTGGCTCGTTTGAGCCTGTAAACAACTGGTTGCTTCATTATTGGCTATATTGAACTTGGAAACAACTTGTAGCTTCATTCCAGACTCGTTTGAGGTTGAAAACTTGTAGCTTCATTTTCTGTTGTTTAAAATGAGAATCAACTTGTAGTTTCATTCTTGGCTCGTTTGAGCCTGTAAACAACTTGTTGCTTCATTAGTGGCAAGATTGAAGTTGGAAACAACTTATAGCTTCATTCCAGACTCGTTTGAATTTGAAAACAACTTGTAGCTTCGTTTTCGGTTGTTTAAAATTAGAACCAACTTGTAGTTGCATTCTTGACTCGTTTGAGCCCGGAAACAACTTGTTGCTTTATTATTGGCTAGGTTAAAGTTGGAAACAACTTGTAGCTTCATTCCAGACTCGTTTGAGGTTGAAAACAACTTGTAGCTTCATTTTCGGTTGTTTAAAATGAGAATCAACTTGTAGTTTCATTCTTGGCTCGTTTGAGCCTGTAAACAACATGTTGCTTCATTAGTGGCTAGACTGAAGTTGGAAACAACTTGTAGCTTCATTCCAGACTCGTTTGAAGTTGAAATAACCTTGTAGCTTCGTTTTCGTTTGTTTAAAATTAGAACCAACTTGTAGTTGCATTCTTGACTCGTTTGAGCCCGGAAACAACTTGTTGCTTTATTATTGGCAAGATTAAAGTTGGAAACAACTTGTAGCTTCATTCCAGACTCGTTTGAGGTTGAAAACAACTTGTAGCTTCATTCCAGACTCGTTTGAAGTTGAAAACAACTTGTAGCTTCATTTTCGGTTGTTTAAAATTAGAATCAACATGTAGTTTCATTCTGGACTGGTTTAAGCCTGTAAACAACTTGTTGCTTTATTATTGGCTAGATTGAAGTGGGAAACAACTTGTAGCTTCATTCCAGACTCGTTTGAAATTGAAAACAACTTGTAGCTTCCTTTTCGGTTGTTTAAAATTAGAATCAACTTGTAGTTTCATTCTTGGCTCGTTTGAGCCTGTAAACAACTGGTTGCTTCATTATTGGCTATATTGAACTTGGAAACAACTTGTAATTTCATTCCAGGCTCGTTTGAGGTTGAAAACTTGTAGCTTCATTTTCTGTTGTTTAAAATGAGAATCAACTTGTAGTTTCATTCTTGGCTCGTTTGAGCCTGTAAACAACTTGTTGCTTCATTAGTGGCAAGATTGAAGTTGGAAACAACTTGTAGCTTCATTCCAGACTCGTTTGAATTTGAAAACAACTTGTAGCTTCGTTTTCGGTTGTTTAAAATTAGAACCAACTTGTAGTTGCATTCTTGACTCGTTTGAGCCCGGAAAAAACTTGTTGCTTTATTATTGGCTAGATTAAAGTTGGAAACAACTTGTAGCTTCATATTAGACTCGTTTGAGGTTGAAAACAACTTGTACCTTTATTTTCGGTTGTTTAAAATGAGAATCAACTTGTAGTTTCATTCTTGGCTCGTTTGAGCCTGTAAACAAGTTGTTGCTTCATTAGTGACTAGATTGAAGTTGGAAACAACTTGTAGCTTCATTCCAGACTCGTTTGAAATTGAAAACAACTTGTAGCTTCGTTTTCGGTTGTTTAAAATTAGAACCAACTTGTAGTTGCATTCTTGACTCGTTTGAGCCCGGAAACAACTTGTTGCTTTATTATTGGCTAGATTAAAGTTGGAAACAACTTGTAGCTTCATTCCAGACTCGTTTGAGGTTGAAAACAACTTGTAGCTTCATTTCGGTTGTTTAAAATGAGAATCAACTTGTAGTTTCATTCTTGGCTCGTTTGAGCCTGTAAACAACTTGTTGCTTCATTAGTGGCTAGATTGAAGTTGGAAACAACTTGTAGCTTCATTCCAGACTCGTTTGAAGTTGAAAAAAACTTGTAGCTTCGTTTTCGGTTGTTTAAAATTAGAACCAACTTGTAGTTGCATTCTTGACTCGTTTGAGCCCGGAAACAACTTGTTGCTTTATTATTGGCTAGGTTAAAGTTGGAAACAACTTGTAGCTTCAATCCAGACTCGTTTGAGGTTGAAAACAACTTGTAGCTTCATTTTCGGTTGTTTAAAATGAGAATCAACTTGTAGTTTCATTCTTGGCTCGTTTGAGCCTGTAAACAACTTGTTGCTTCATTAGTGGCTAGATTGAAGTTGGAAACAACTTGTAGCTTCATTCCAGACTCGTTTGAAGTTGAAATAACCTTGTAGCTTCGTTTTCGTTTGTTTAAAATTAGAACCAACTTGTAGTTGCATTCTTGACTCGTTTGAGCCCGGAAACAACTTGTTGCTTTATTATTGGCAAGATTAAAGTTGGAAACAACTTGTAGCTTCATTCCAGACTCGTTTGAGGTTGAAAACAACTTGTAGCTTCATTCCAGACTCGTTTGAAGTTGAAAACAACTTGTAGCTTCATTTTCGGTTGTTTAAAATTAGAATCAACATGTAGTTTCATTCTGGACTGGTTTAAGCCTGTAAACAACTTGTTGCTTCATTATTGGCTAGATTGAAGTGGGAAACAACTTGTAGCTTCATTCCAGACTCGTTTGAAGTTGAAAACAACCTGTAGCTTCCTTTTCGGTTGTTTAAAATTAGAATCAACTTGTAGTTTCATTCTTGGCTCGTTTGAGCCTGTAAACAATTGGTTGCTTCATTATTGGCTATATTGAACTTGGAAACAACTTGTAGCTTCATTCCAGACTCGTTTGAGGTTGAAAACTTGTAGCTTCATTTTCTGTTGTTTAAAATGAGAATCAACTTGTAGTTTCATTCTTGGCTCGTTTGAGCCTGTAAACAACTTGTTGCTTCATTAGTGGCTAGATTGAAGTTGGAAACAACTTATAGCTTCATTCCAGACTCGTTTGAATTTGAAAACAACTTGTAGCTTCGTTTTCGGTTGTTTAAAATTAGAACCAACTTGTAGTTGCATTCTTGATTCGTTTGAGCCCGGAAACAACTTGTTGCTTTATTATTGGCTAGGTTAAAGTTGGAAACAACTTGTAGCTTCATTCCAGACTCATTTGAGGTTGAAAACAACTTGTAGCTTCATTTTCGGTTGTTTAAAATGAGAATCAACTTGTAGTTTCATTCTTGGCTCGTTTGAGCCTGTAAACAACATGTTGCTTCATTAGTGGCTAGACTGAAGTTGGAAACAACTTGTAGCTTCATTCCAGACTCGTTTGAAGTTGAAATAACCTTGTAGCTTCGTTTTCGTTTGTTTAAAATTAGAACCAACTTGTAGTTGCATTCTTGACTCGTTTGAGCCCGGAAACAACTTGTTGCTTTATTATTGGCAAGATTAAAGTTGGAAACAACTTGTAGCTTCATTCCAGACTCGTTTGAGGTTGAAAACAACTTGTAGCTTCATTCCAGACTCGTTTGAAGTTGAAAAAAACTTGTAGCTTCATTTTCGGTTGTTTAAAATTAGAATCAACATGTAGTTTCATTCTGGACTGGTTTAAGCCTGTAAACAACTTGTTGCTTCATTATTGGCTAGATTGAAGTGGAAAACAACTTGTAGCTTCATTCCAGACTCGTTTGAAATTGAAAACAACTTGTAGCTTCCTTTTCGGTTGTTTAAAATTAGAATCAACTTGTAGTTTCATTCTTGGCTCGTTTGAGCCTGTAAACAACTGGTTGCTTCATTATTGGCTATATTGAACTTGGAAACAACTTGTAATTTCATTCCAGCCTCGTTTGAGGTTGAAAACTTGTAGCTTCATTTTCTGTTGTTTAAAATGAGAATCAACTTGTAGTTTCATTCTTGGCTCGTTTGAGCCTGTAAACAACTTGTTGCTTCATTAGTGGCAAGATTGAAGTTGGAAACAACTTGTAGCTTCATTCCAGACTCGTTTGAATTTGAAAACAACTTGTAGCTTCGTTTTCGGTTGTTTAAAATTAGAACCAACTTGTAGTTGCATTCTTGACCCGTTTGAGCCCGGAAACAACTTGTTGCTTTATTATTGGCTAGATTAAACTTGGAAACAACTTGTAGCTTCATTCCAGACTCGTTTGAGGTTGAAAACAACTTGTAGCTTCATTTTCGGTTGTTTAAAATTAGAATCAACTTGTAGTTTCATTCTTGGCTCGTTTGAGCCTGTAAACAACTGGTTGCTTCATTATTGGCTAGATTGAAGTTGGAAACAACTTGTAGCTTCATTTCAGACTCGTTTGAAGTTGAAAACAACTTGTAGCTTCATTTTCGGTTGTTTAAAATTAGAATCAACTTGTAGCTTCATTCTGGACTGGTGTAAGCTTGTAAACAACTTGTTGCTTCATTACTAGCTAGACTGAAGTTGGAAACAACTTGTAGCTTCATTCCAGACTCGTTTGAAGCTGAAAACAACTTGTAGCTTTGTTTTCAGTTGTTTAAAATTAGAACCAAGCTGTAGTTGCATTCCTGACTCGTTTGAGCCCGGAAACAACTTGTTGCTTTATTATTGGCAAGATTAAAGTTGGAAACAACTTGTAGCTTCATTCCAGACTCGTTTGAGGTTGAAAACAACTTGTAGCTTCATTTTCGGTTGTTTAAAATTAGAATCAACTTGTAGTTTAATTCTTGGCTCGTTTGGCCTGTAAACAACTGGTCGCTTCATTATTGGCTAGATTGAAGTTGGAAACAACTTGTTGCTTCATTCCAGACTCGTTTGAAGTTAAAAAGAACTTGTAGCTTCGTTTTCGGTTGTTTAAAATTAGAACCAACTTGTAGTTGCATTCTTGACTCGTTTGAGCCCGGAAACAACTTGTTGCTTTATTATTGGCTAGGTTAAAGTTGGAAACAACTTGTAGCTTCATTCCAGACTCGTTTGAGGTTGAAAACAACTTGTAGCTTCATTTTCGGTTGTTTAAAATGAGAATCAACTTGTAGTTTCATTCTTGGCTCGTTTGAGCCTGTAAACAAATTGTTGCTTCATTAGTGGCTAGACTGAAGTTGGAAACAACTTGTAGCTTCATTCCAGACTCGTTTGAAGTTGAAATAACCTTGTAGCTTCGTTTTCGTTTGTTTAAAATTAGAACCAACTTGTAGTTGCATTCTTGACTCGTTTGAGCCCGGAAACAACTTGTTGCTTTATTATTGGCAAGATTAAAGTTGGAAACAACTTGTAGCTTAATTCCAGACTCGTTTGAGGTTGAAAACAACTTGTAGCTTCATTCCAGACTCGTTTGAAGTTGAAAACAACTTGTAGCTTCATTTTCGGTTGTTTAAAATTAGAATCAACATGTAGTTTCATTCTGGACTGGTTTAAGCCTGTAAACAACTTGTTGCTTCATTATTGGCTAGATTGAAGTGGGAAACAACTTGTAGCTTCATTCCAGACTCGTTTGAAATTGAAAACAACTTGTAGCTTCCTTTTCGGTTGTTTAAAATTAGAATCAACTTGTAGTTTCATTCTTGGCTCGTTTGAGCCTGTAAACAACTGGTTGCTTCATTATTGGCTATATTGAACTTGGAAACAACTTGTAATTTCATTCCAGGCTCGTTTGAGGTTGAAAACTTGTAGCTTCATTTTCTGTTGTTTAAAATGAGAATCAACTTGTAGTTTCATTCTTGGCTCGTTTGGCCTGTAAACAACTGGTCGCTTCATTATTGGCTAGATTGAAGTTGGAAACAACTTGTTGCTTCTTTCCAGACTCGTTTGAGGTTGAAAACTTGTAGCTTCATTTTCGGTTGTTTAAAATGAGAATCAACTTGTAGTTTCATTGTTGGCTCGTTTGAGCATGTAAACAACTTGTTGCTTCATTAGTGGCTAGATTGAAGTTGGAAACAACTTGTAGCTTCAGTCCAGACTCGTTTGAAGTTGAAAACAACTTGTAGCTTCGTTTTCGGTTGTTTAAAATTAGAACCAACTTGTAGTTGAATTCTTGACCCGTTTGAGCCCGGAAACAACTTGTTGCTTTATTATTGGCTAGATTAAAGTTGGAAACAACTTATAGCTTCATTCCAGACTCGTTTGAGGATGAAAACAACTTGTAGCTTCATTTTCAGTTGTTTAAAATGAGAATCAACTTGTAGTTTCATTCTTGGCTCGTTTGAGCCTGTAAACAACTTGTTGCTTCATTAGTGACTAGATTGAAGTTGGAAACAACTTGTAGCTTCATTTCAGACTCGTTTGAAGTTGAAAACAACTTGTAGCTTCATTTTCGGTTGTTTAAAATTAGAATCAACTTGTAGCTTCATTCTGGACTGGTTTAAGCCTGTAAACAACTTGTTGCTTCATTACTAGCTAGACTGAAGTTGGAAACAACTTGTAGCTTCATTCCAGACTCGTTTGAAGCTGAAAACAACTTGTAGCTTCATTTTCGGTTGTTTAAAATTAGAATCAACTTGTAGCTTCATTCTGGACTGGTTTAAGCCTGTAAACAACTTGTTGCTTCATTACTAGCTAGACTGAAGTTGGAAACAACTTGTAGCTTCATTCCAGACTCGTTTGAAGCTGAAAACAACTTGTAGCTTCATTTTCAGTTGTTTAAAATTAGAACCAAGTTGTAGTTGCATTCTTGACTCGTTTGAGCCCGGAAACAACTTGTTGCTTCATTAGTGGCAAGATTGAAGTTGGAAACAACTTGTAGCTTCACTCCAGACTCGTTTGAATTTGAAAACAACTTGTAGCTTCGTTTTCGGTTGTTTAAAATTAGAACCAACTTGTAGTTGAATTCTTGACCCGTTTGAGCCCGGAAACAACTTGTTGCTTTATTATTGGCCAGATTAAAGTTGGAAACAACTTGTAGCTTCATTCCAGACTCGTTTGAGGTTGAAAACAACTTGTAGCTTCATTTGCGGTTGTTTAAAATTAGAATCAACTTGTAGTTTCATTCTTAGCTCGTTTGAGCCTATAAATGACTGGTTTCTTCATTATTGGCTAGATTGAAGTTGGAAACAACTTGTAGCTTCATTTCAGACTCGTTTGAAGTTGAAAACAACTTGTAGCTTCATTTTCGGTTGTTTAAAATTAGAATCAACTTGTAGCTTCATTCTGGACTAGTTTAAGCCTGTAAACAACTTGTTGCTTCATTACTAGCTAGACTGAAGTTGGAAACAACTTGTAGCTTCATTCCAGACTCGTTTGAAGCTGAAAACAACTTGTAGCTTCGTTTTCAGTTGTTTAAAATTAGAACCAAG
Organism: Daucus carota subsp. sativus; assembly: GCF_001625215.2. NCBI lineage: Eukaryota > Viridiplantae > Streptophyta > Magnoliopsida > Apiales > Apiaceae > Daucus > Daucus carota. The sequence goes on along the minus strand of NC_030383.2, from coordinate 17,113,945 downwards.
CTGTAGTTGCATTCCTGACTCGTTTGAGCCCGGAAACAACTTGTTGCTTTATTATTGGCTAGATTAAAGTTGGAAACAACTTGTAGCTTCATTCCAGACTCGTTTGAGATTGAAAACAACTTGTAGCTTCATTTTAGGTTGTTTAAAATTAGAATCAACTTGTAGTTTCATTCTTGGCTCGTTTGAGCCTGTAAACAACTGGTTGCTTCATTATTGGCTAGATTGAAGTTGGAAACAACTTGTAACTTCATTCCAGACTCGTTTGAAGTTGAAAAGAACTTGTAGCTTCGTTTTCGGTTGTTTAAAATTAGAACCAACTTCTGGTTGCATTCTTGACTCGTTTGAGCCCGGAAACAACTTGTTGCTTTATTATTGGCTAGATTAAAGTTGGAAACAACTTGTAGCTTCATTCCAGACTCGTTTGAGGTTGAAAACAACTTGTAGCTTCATTTTCGGTTGTTTAAAATTAGGATCAACTTGTTGTTTCATTCTTGGCTCGTTTGAGCCTGTAAACAATTGGTTGCTTCATTATTGGCTAGATTGAAGTTGGAAACAACTTGTAGCTTCATTCCAGACTCGTTTGAAGTTGAAAAGAACTTGTAGCTTCGTTTTCGGTTGTTTAAAATTAGAACCAACTTATAGTTGCATTCTTGACTCGTTTGAGCCCGGAAACAACTTGTTGCTTTATTATTGGCTAGATTAAAGTTGGAAACAACTTGTAGCTTCATTCCAGACTCGTTTGAGGTTGAAAACAACTTGTAGCTTCATTTTCGGTTGTTTAAAATTAGAATCAACATGTAGTTTCATTCTGGACTGGTTTAAGCCTGTAAACAACGTGTTGCTTCATTATTGGCTAGATTGAAGTGGAAAACAACTTGTAGCTTCATTCCAGACTCGTTTGAAATTGAAAACAACTTGTAGCTTCCTTTTCGGTTGTTTAAAATTAGAATCAACTTGTAGTTTCATTCTTGGCTCGTTTGAGCCTGTAAACAACTGGTTGCTTCATTATTGGCTATATTGAACTTGGAAACAACTTGTAATTTCATTCCAGGCTCGTTTGAGGTTGAAAACTTGTAGCTTCATTTTCTGTTGTTTAAAATGAGAATCAACTTGTAGTTTCATTCTTGGCTCGTTTGAGCCTGTAAACAACTTGTTGCTTCATTAGTGGCAAGATTGAAGTTGGAAACAACTTGTAGCTTCATTCCAGACTCGTTTGAATTTGAAAACAACTTGTAGCTTCGTTTTCGGTTGTTTAAAATTAGAACCAAATTGTAGTTGCATTCTTGACCCGTTTGAGCCCGGAAACAACTTGTTGCTTTATTATTGGCTAGATTAAACTTGGAAACAACTTGTAGCTTCATTCCAGACTCGTTTGAGGTTGAAAACAACTTGTAGCTTCATTTTCGGTTGTTTAAAATTAGAATCAACTTGTAGTTTCATTCTTGGCTCGTTTGAGCCTGTAAACAACTGGTTGCTTCATTATTGGCTAGATTGAAGTTGGAAACAACTTGTAGCTTCATTTCAGACTCGTTTGAAGTTGAAAACAACTTGTAGCTTCATTTTCGGTTGTTTAAAATTAGAATCAACTTGTAGCTTCATTCTGGACTGGTTTAAGCCTGTAAATAACTTGTTGCTTCATTACTAGCTAGACTGAAGTTGGAAACAACTTGTAGCTTCATTCCAGACTCGTTTGAAGCTGAAAACAACTTGTAGCTTTGTTTTCAGTTGTTTAAAATTAGAACCAAGCTGTAGTTGCATTCCTGACTCGTTTGAGCCCGGAAACAACTTGTTGCTTTATTATTGGCAAGATTAAAGTTGGAAACAACTTGTAGCTTCATTCCAGACTCGTTTGAGGTTGAAAACAACTTGTAGCTTCATTTTCGGTTGTTTAAAATTAGAATCAACTTGTAGTTTCATTCTTGGCTCGTTTGGCCTGTAAACAACTGGTCGCTTCATTATTGGCTAGATTGAAGTTGGAAACAACTTGTTGCTTCATTCCAGACTCGTTTGAAGTTGAAAAGAACTTGTAGCTTCGTTTTCGGTTGTTTAAAATTAGAACCAACTTGTAGTTGCATTCTTGACTCGTTTGAGCCCGGAAACAACTTGTTGCTTTATTATTGGCTAGGTTAAAGTTGGAAACAACTTGTAGCTTCATTCCAGACTCGTTTGAGGTTGAAAACAACTTGTAGCTTCATTTTCGGTTGTTTAAAATGAGAATCAACTTGTAGTTTCATTCTTGGCTCGTTTGAGCCTGTAAACAACTTGTTGCTTCATTAGTGGCTAGACTGAAGTTGGAAACAACTTGTAGCTTCATTCCAGACTCGTTTGAAGTTGAAATAACCTTGTAGCTTCGTTTTCGTTTGTTTAAAATTAGAACCAACTTGTAGTTGCATTCTTGACTCGTTTGAGCCCGGAAACAACTTGTTGCTTTATTATTGGCAAGATTAAAGTTGGAAACAACTTGTAGCTTAATTCCAGACTCGTTTGAGGTTGAAAACAACTTGTAGCTTCATTCCAGACTCGTTTGAAGTTGAAAACAACTTGTAGCTTCATTTTCGGTTGTTTAAAATTAGAATCAACATGTAGTTTCATTCTGGACTGGTTTAAGCCTGTAAACAACTTGTTGCTTCATTATTGGCTAGATTGAAGTGGGAAACAACTTGTAGCTTCATTCCAGACTCGTTTGAAATTGAAAACAACTTGTAGCTTCCTTTTCGGTTGTTTAAAATTAGAATCAACTTGTAGTTTCATTCTTGGCTCGTTTGAGCCTGTAAACAACTGGTTGCTTCATTATTGGCTATATTGAACTTGGAAACAACTTGTAATTTAATTCCAGGCTCGTTTGAGGTTGAAAACTTGTAGCTTCATTTTCTGTTGTTTAAAATGAGAATCAACTTGTAGTTTCATTCTTGGCTCGTTTGGCCTGTAAACAACTGGTCGCTTCATTATTGGCTAGATTGAAGTTGGAAACAACTTGTTGCTTCATTCCTGACTCGTTTGAGGTTGAAAACTTGTAGCTTCATTTTCGGTTGTTTAAAATGAGAATCAACTTGTAGTTTCATTGTTGGCTCGTTTGAGCATGTAAACAACTTGTTGCTTCATTAGTGGCTAGATTGAAGTTGGAAACAACTTGTAGCTTCATTCCAGACTCGTTTGAAGTTGAAAACAACTTGTAGCTTCGTTTTCGGTTGTTTAAAATTAGAACCAACTTGTAGTTGAATTCTTGACCCGTTTGAGCCCGGAAACAACTTGTTGCTTTATTATTGGCTAGATTAAAGTTGGAAACAACTTATAGCTTCATTCCAGACTCGTTTGAGGATGAAAACAACTTGTAGCTTCATTTTCAGTTGTTTAAAATGAGAATCAACTTGTAGTTTCATTCTTGGCTCGTTTGAGCCTGTAAACAACTTGTTGCTTCATTAGTGACTAGATTGAAGTTGGAAACAACTTGTAGTTTCATTCTAGACTCGTTTGAAGTAGAAAACAACTTGTAGCTTCATTTTCGGTTGTTTAAAAGTCGAATCAACGTGTAGTTTCATTCTTGACTCGTTTGAGCCCGGAAACAACTTGTTCGTTCATCATTGCCTAGATTGAAGTTGGAAACAACTTGTAGCTTCTTTCCATACTCGTTTGAAGTTGAAAACAACTTGTAGCTTCGTTTTCAGTTGTTTAAAATTAGAACCAAGTTGTAGTTGCATTCTTGACTCGTTTAAGCCCGGAAACAACTTGTTGCTTCATTAGTGGCAAGATTGAAGTTGGAAACAACTTGTAGCTTCACTCCAGACTCGTTTGAATTTGAAAACAACTTGTAGCTTCGTTTTCGGTTGTTTAAAATTAGAACCAACTTGTAGTTGAATTCTTGACCCGTTTGAGCCCGGAAACAACTTGTTGCTTTATTATTGGCCAGATTAAAGTTGGAAACAACTTGTAGCTTCATTCCAGACTCGTTTGAGGTTGAAAACAACTTGTAGCTTCATTTGCGGTTGTTTAAAATTAGAATCAACTTGTAGTTTCATTCTTGGCTCGTTTGAGCCTGTAAATTACTGGTTTCTTCATTATTGGCTAGATTGAAGTTGGAAACAACTTGTAGCTTCATTTCAGACTCGTTTGAAGTTGAAAACAACTTGTAGCTTCATTTTCGGTTGTTTAAAATTAGAATCAACTTGTAGCTTCATTCTGGACTGGTTTAAGCCTGTAAACAACTTGTTGCTTCATTACTAGCTAGACTGAAGTTGGAAACAACTTGTAGCTTCATTCCAGACTCGTTTGAAGCTGAAAACAACTTGTAGCTTCATTTTCGGTTGTTTAAAATTAGAATCAACTTGTAGCTTCATTCTGGACTGGTTTAAGCCTGTAAACAACTTGTTGCTTCATTACTAGCTAGACTGAAGTTGGAAACAACTTGTAGCTTCATTCCAGACTCGTTTGAAGCTGAAAACAACTTGTAGCTTCGTTTTCAGTTGTTTAAAATTAGAACCAAGTTGTAGTTGCATTCTTGACTCGTTTGAGCCCGGAAACAACTTGTTGCTTCATTAGTGGCAAGATTGAAGTTGGAAACAACTTGTAGCTTCACTCCAGACTCGTTTGAATTTGAAAACAACTTGTAGCTTCGTTTTCGGTTGTTTAAAATTAGAACCAACTTGTAGTTGAATTCTTGACCCGTTTGAGCCCGGAAACAACTTGTTGCTTTATTATTGGCCAGATTAAAGTTGGAAACAACTTGTAGCTTCATTCCAGACTCGTTTGAGGTTGAAAACAACTTGTAGCTTCATTTGCGGTTGTTTAAAATTAGAATCAACTTGTAGTTTCATTCTTAGCTCGTTTGAGCCTGTAAATGACTGGTTTCTTCATTATTGGCTAGATTGAAGTTGGAAACAACTTGTAGCTTCATTTCAGACTCGTTTGAAGTTGAAAACAACTTGTAGCTTCATTTTCGGTTGTTTAAAATTAGAATCAACTTGTAGCTTCATTCTGGACTAGTTTAAGCCTGTAAACAACTTGTTGCTTCATTACTAGCTAGACTGAAGTTGGAAACAACTTGTAGCTTCATTCCAGACTCGTTTGAAGCTGAAAACAACTTGTAGCTTCGTTTTCAGTTGTTTAAAATTAGAACCAAGCTGTAGTTGCATTCCTGACTCGTTTGAGCCCGGAAACAACTTGTTGCTTTATTATTGGCTAGATTAAAGTTGGAAACAACTTGTAGCTTCATTCCAGACTCGTTTGAGATTGAAAACAACTTGTAGCTTCATTTTCGGTTGTTTAAAATTAGAATCAACTTGTAGTTTCATTCTTGGCTCGTTTGAGCCTGTAAACAACTGGTTGCTTCATTATTGGCTAGATTGAAATTGGAAACAACTTGTAACTTCATTCCAGACTCGTTTGAAGTTGAAAAGAACTTGTAGCTTCGTTTTCGGTTGTTTAAAATTAGAACCAACTTATAGTTGCATTCTTGACTCGTTTGAGCCCGGAAACAACTTGTTGCTTTATTATTGGCTAGATTAAAGTTGGAAACAACTTGTAGCTTCATTCCAGACTCGTTTGAGGTTGAAAACAACTTGTAGCTTCATTTTCGGTTGTTTAAAATTAGAATCAACTTGTTGTTTCATTCTTGGCTCGTTTGAGCCTGTAAACAATTGGTTGCTTCATTATTGGCTAGATTGAAGTTGGAAACAACTTGTAGCTTCATTCCAGACTCGTTTGAAGTTGAAAAGAACTTGTAGCTTCGTTTTCGGTTGTTTAAAATTAGAACCAACTTATAGTTGCATTCTTGACTCGTTTGAGCCCGGAAACAACTTGTTGCTTTATTATTGGCTAGATTAAAGTTGGAAACAACTTGTAGCTTCATTCCAGACTCGTTTGAGGTTGAAAACAACTTGTAGCTTCATTTTCGGTTGTTTAAAATTAGAATCAACTTGTAGCTTCATTCTGGACTGGTTTAAGCCTGTAAACAACTTGTTGCTTCATTACTAGCTAGACTGAAGTTGGAAACAACTTGTAGCTTCATTCCAGACTCGTTTGAAGCTGAAAACAACTTGTAGCTCCGTTTTCAGTTGTTTAAAATTAGAACCAAGCTGTAGTTGCATTCCTGACTCGTTTGAGCCCGGAAACAACTTGTTGCTTTATTATTGGCTAGATTAAAGTTGGAAACTACTTGTAGCTTCATTCCAGACTCGTTTGAGGTTGAAAACAACTTGTAGCTTCATTTTCGGTTGTTTAAAATTAGAATCAACTTGTAGTTTCATTCTTGGCTCGTTTGGCCTGTAAACAACTGGTCGCTTCATTATTGGCTAGATTGAAGTTGGAAACAACTTGTAGCTTCATTCCAGACTCGTTTGAAGTTGAAAAGAACTTGTAGCTTCGTTTTCGGTTGTTTAAAATTAGAACCAACTTGTAGTTGCATTCTTTACTCGTTTGAGCCCGGAAACAACTTGTTGCTTTATTATTGACTAGATTAAAGTTGGAAACAACTTGTAGCTTCATTCCAGACTCGTTTGAGGTTGAAAATGAAGGAATTTACGGAAGAGCGGAAGCATGATATAACAATTATCAATCCGTAAATCATGAATCGCGCATATAGAAAGACACATAAATTACACATACGATTTATGAAATAGTTTTAGAATCGAATTCTAACCTTTAAAAGCGATCCAAGGAAGACAAAGAGAGGTCCTAGCAGTTGCTTCTCAATGCGTGAAGCACTCTACCGGTATCCACCAAGATTAATCCTTCGATGAAGCTTTTATAAAGATGGAGCCCTTCTACTTTTGAGAGAGAGAGAGATGAAGAAGGTGAGGGAGGCTACTAGGTTTTCACAAAACCCCAGTTATCTAAAGCCTTCTCATCTCTTTCTTTATATAGGGCCCTCCTAGGTTTTACACAATTATTATATCAATATATATTAATATATATAAATCCCACACTTTATCTTATAAAATGTTTAAATAATAATTAAAACTATTTTAATTATTATTATTTTCTAAACTCTTTAGAAAATAACCTGCTCTCTCAAAAAATCCCTTCATCAATAAATTAATCTTTTTATGGTGTGACCCTGTAGGTTCAATATTGTGCCGGTAGTAGAAATAAATAATAATAAACCTTTTATTAATTATTTATATGAATTCTAAAATTCACTAAATATAATTAACTGATTAATTATATTTATTCTACATCGTGAGTGATGCTTCTCAACATATCGCGACTATCCAGATAATATGAATTCTCTGCTTAGAATAACAAGAACCTGTCAGTGACTAGTTACCGTACAATTAATTCCTTCTACCCTTACAATATCCCGATTAAATACAAGGCATGGATCTCGTGTCAAGCCTATCAAATTTAATCATATGATTTCTTGTTCTTAATGCGAAGTTCATATTAATGCAAATTAGAAACTCCTTTCTAATTTCATACACTCTGGCCAGAGATTCCAGAACTTGCATAGAAAGAATAACATAGGATATTCTCTTCCTATACTGGAAGGGGTAGATCCTCTATTGACGTTAACTATCTCTATACATACATCCCTATGCCCAGAATAGTCCTAATGGTTGTCCTTGAGACTAAGGACTAAACCAAAGCACAGTTCTTTATATATAAGATAACTTTAACGATCTCAAGTCTTAGGACACTTGTACAACTATCACTCAGTGAATAACTATTGACACGTGAGTAATCTCCATTAGTTATTCAACTTATCGAGTCATGTTCAGTGAACTTATTCCCCAATAAGCACCTACATACTGGCTATAGTGTCACCACACAAATGCCTATGAGAACAGACATCCTCCTCAAGGGAGCAAGCACAGTATGTACCAATCTTTGCGGATTTACTAACTTCCGATTAGTTATCCTATGATCAGGAACTGTTTAAGTCCAGAGTTATCATCTTCTAGATCTCACTATTATAATCTCATTATAATTCTAGAAGCTTTACTCCAAACTATGGAACATCTTATTTAAAACACTTTAAATAGATAAATCCCATAATAAAATCAAAACAAGTCTTTTATTAATATTAATGAAATCAAATACGAATACAAGAAAGTATTTCCTAACTCATCATACATGATTGGATTTAGGACAAACACTTTCAATCTCCCACTTGAACTAAAGCCAATCTCCCTGATATCTAATACCCATCTTCTCTTTATGACGATCAAAGTGAATCTGAGATAATGACTTTGTGAGTGGGTCTGCTACGTTGTTATGTGTGTCAACTCTCTCAATCTTGACATCTCCTCTTTCAATGATTTCCCTAATCAAATGAAAGCGTCGCAAAACATGTTTGGAATTTTTATGAGACCTAGGTTCCTTGGCTTGTGCTATTGCTGCATTGTTATCACAATACAACACAATAGGCTCCTCAACGCTAGGAACAACTCCCAATTCAGAAACAAATTTCCTCATCCAAACGGCTTCTTTTGCAGCCTCACTTGCAGCTATATATTCTGCTTCCGCTGTGGAGTTAGCTGTAGTAGACTGTTTGGAACTCTTCCAACTAATCGCACCACCATTTAGAGTAAACACGTACCCTGACATGGATTTACTATCATCACTTTCTGATTGAAAACTAGAGTCGGTATAACCCTCTATTTTCAACTCAGATTCACCACCAAAAACAAGAAAAATATCCTTAGTCCTTCGCAAGTACTTAAGGATGTTCTTCACTGCTTTCCAGTGGTCTTCACCTGGATCGGACTGATATCTGCTCGTCACACTAATTGAATAAGCAACATCAGGCCTAGTACACAACATCGCGTACATGATAGATCCTATTGCTGAAGCATAAGGAATCTTACTCATACGCTCTCTTTCCTCAGGTGTCTTAGGAGACATCTTTCCAGAAAGAGATACTCCATGGCTCATCGGTATGAGACCTCTTTTGGAGTTTTCCATGCTAAACCTTTTAAGCACCTTTTTGATGTATGTACCCTGGGTAAGACCTATCATTCTTCTAGATCTATCCCTATAGATCTTCATACCGAGAATGTAGGACGCTTCTCCCAAGTCCTTCATAGTGAAGTTCTTTGATAGCCACACTTTGACTGATTGCAGCATCGGTATATCATTTCCTATAAGAAGTATGTCATCCACATACAATACAAGAAATGTTACCGCGCTCCCACTAACCTTCTTGTAGACACATGGTTCATCTATGTTTTTGATAAAATCAAACTCTTTGATTGTCTCATCAAAACGGATGTTCCATCTACGAGAAGCTTGCCTCAAACCATATATGGTTCGTAGTAGCTTACACACTAGGTGTTCATTTCCTTTGGAAAGAAAACCCTCTGGTTGTGTCATATACACTTCCTCTTCAAGTTTCCCATTGAGGAAGGCCGTTTTCACGTCCATTTGCCAGATCTCATAGTCGTAGTAAGCAGCGATTGCAAGCAAAATCCGAATTGATTTTAACAGGGCTACAGGCGAAAAGGTTTCATCAAAGTCAATTCCTTGCCTTTGTCTGAATCCTTTTGCCACGAGCCTGGCCTTATAGGTCTCCACCTGGCCATCTGCTCCAATCTTTCTTTTGTATACCCATTTGCACTCAATAGGCTTCACGCCCTCAGGCGCTTCGACCAAAGTCCATACTTGGTTGGTATACATAGATTCCATTTCGGATTCCATGGCACTTTGCCATTTCTCTGAGTCAACACTACTCATAGCCTCATTGTAGGTTATAGGGTCGTCATCATCAATGAAAGACAACTCATTGTCATTCTCAATGACAAGGCCATAATACCTCTCAGGTTGGCGAGTCACTCTCCCTGACCTACGAAGGGGCTATTCCACAGAAGGCTGTTCAGTCTGAACAGGTGTTTCCTCTTGAACCGTAGTAGTTTGTGCTTCTTGAACTTCACCAAGTTCAATTTTGCTCCCACTGTTCCCTTCAAGGATAAACTGCTTTTCCAAGAAGGTAGCATGTCTGGAGACAAACACCCTATGATCGGTGTAAAAGTAATACCCTAAAGTCTCTTTAGGATATCCCACAAAGCTACATTTTATGGATCGAGATTCCAGCTTATCAGGGTCAACTTTCTTGACATGAGCTGGACATCCCCAAATCTTAATGTGCTTAAGACTTGGTTTCCTTTGTTTCCATATCTCATATGGAGTTTGAGGAACAGATTTGGAAGGCACCTTATTCAGTAAATATGCTGAGGTTTCCAATGCATAACCCCATAGGAATACTGGAAGATCCGCATAGCTCATCATGGACCGAACCATGTCTAACAAAGTTCGATTTCTCCTTTCAGATACCCCATTTAACTGTGGAGTATATGGAGGAGTCCACTGAGAGACTATACCATTTTCTTTGAGATAATCTAGAAACTCTCCATTCAAGTATTCACCACCTCGATCTGATCGAAGAGTTTTAATACTACGTTTGGTTTGTTTCTCTACTTCATTCTTATATTCTTTGAACTTTTCAAAGGCTTCAGATTTGTGTTTCATCAAATACACATATCCGAATCTAGATCGGTCATCTATGAAAGTAATGAAGTATGAAAATCCACCCATGGCTTGCGTAGACATTGGTCCACATACATCTGTGTGTACCAATCCTAGCAAATCCGCAGCCCTTTCTCCATGTCCACTAAATGGAGATCTGGTCATTTTGCCCAATAGACAAGACTCGCATGTAGGATATGATTCAAAATCAAAGGGTTCAAGTATCCCTTCCTTTTGCAATGTCCGTAGTCTATTTTCACTAATATGACCAAGTCTGCAGTGCCACAAAAAGGTGAGATTTTCATCATCCCTTTTTCTTTTATTAGTACGTTCAATTTGTAGTAAATTATGCTCTACGTCACATATATACAGACCATTATTTAAATTACCACTTCTATAAAGAATGTTATCTCTTTGAATTAGACATTTATTATTCTGAATAACAAACGAAAATCCATCCAAGTCTAACATGGGAATAGAAATAATATTCCTTATAATCGAGGGAACAAAGTAGCAATTATTCAAAACAATAGTCTTGCCCGTAGGCATATATAAATGAAATGATCCTACAGCTTCAGCAGCAACTCTTGCTCCATTACCCATTCGTAGAATCACCTCCTCTTCCCCAAGAGTCCTACTTCTCCTTAGTCCCTGCAACGAATTGCAAATGTGAGAACCACAGGCGGTATCTAATACCCAAGTAGAAATTTGACTTATTGACATATTCACTTCAATCATGAACATACCTGAAGCAGAAGCGGTAGTCTCACTACCCTTCTTCTTCTTCTTCAATTCTGCAAGGTAAACCTTGCAATTCCTTTTCCAGTGCCCCGACTTGTTACAGTGAAAGCAAACAGCTGTGCTTTTGGGGTCAACCTTGGCCTTCGCTGGATTAGTCTTATTCTCACCACCTTTCTTCTTTTTCTTGGGAGGGGCCCTCTTCCTTTTCTTGGAACTAGAACCCTCACCAATAAGAAGAACAGAACTCTTCTTGGAAGGGAAACTCGACTCAGTAGTTTTCAACATGTTATGGAGTTCAGGCAAGCTAACATCCATCTTATTCATGTGAAAGTTCACAACAAACTGCGAGAACGAATCTGGAAGAGATTGCAAGACCAAGTCTTAGCTTAGCTCCCCATCCATGACAAAACCAAGTTGTCCTAAACGTTCAATCAAATTGATCATCTTGAGCACATGGTCATTCACAGATGTCCCCTCTGCCATTTTACAACGGAACAGCTCTTTCGATATCTCATATCGAGCTGTCCTCCCCTCAACATGATACAACTCTTGTAGATGAATCAGTATAGTGTAAGCATCCATGTACTCATGTTGCTTCTGAAGCTCAGAGTTCATGGAGGCCAACATAATACACTGGGCAACATTTGCCTCATCCATCCACGAGCGATGAGCTTGATGCTCATCATAAGGTACATCATCAACAGGGGCCTTAGGCAGTGGTGAGTTAATCACATGGTCCAACTTCTCAGACTTGAGAACAATTCTCAAGTTACGAAGCCAATCAGCAAAATTGGGACCAGTCAACTTGTTAGCATCAAGAATGCTACGGAGTGATAGTGTAGAAGACATAATGTATATAGTAAATCTGTAAATGATGAACACATAACAACACTTAGCAAATATTCAATTTCATTTAAAAACACTATATGAATTGGGTCTTTATTCATAAGTGGCTCCCACTAGTTTATCCAATTTATACAACCCCCTAATTGAAAAATTAAGCATTCATAATGCTAGTGGGAATAGGGATCCTACATTCCATCACACAACCTCGGCTGTAGCACGAAACGTTATGCGACGTTCAATAGGCAGACAACTCTTGTCAATTACATCTTATGTTATTCCCTAATAAAACTTTAGCCTCTTGAATAATTGAGTCACGGCTGTAGCACGACAAACTCAATATTCTAAGTCAAGTCTAACCCAACATCTCGTACAATTAAATCAGTTTCCAACGGCCCACGGCTGCAGCACGTAACGACCAGTAGATTCTAATTCAATGTACACATCTCTATGTAATAGACAAGTATTTCTTATTTCGAAATCAAAGCCCTCGGTTGTAGCACGAAACGACAATGATTTAAAAACAAGAACTACTTTCTACCATGTTGGAAGGCTATGACCGACACAAGCCCGTTGTGTCATTGGCCAATTATTACTTGATATTATTTAATTTTAGAGGGATTATATTATATTACAATCATAATCATATTATAAAGAGATTCTTCCTTTTAAATTAAATATTTCAAATCAATAATCGATAATTGGATGATTCCCAGATCGGGGGGAGCATTGTCAAGAGGCGTCACTTAATACCCCTTTCTTACAGATCGAAATCCGCTTTTGACAGAACCATCCTTTCTCTCAATATTGAAAATTCATATTTAATTACGTGTTTCATAAACACAAGAATCTCATGATTGTAATCATAATATTTTTATTAAGGCAAGATACGATTCCTATTCTAGATTTTCTAGAGCACGCCTTATATTGATTTAAGTTCACCTAAATCTATCATCGCATGGTAAACATAGGCATATATCTCATATATAAAATTAAATAAACAAGTAAACATGCAAATAAAATCATGTTACATATTGATATAATGATGTATGGATTTATTATAGCATGTAACACAATTATAAGCAAGATTGCAAATAATGGGATGCATCAAATATTATCAAACAAGGCATTCAACACGCTCCAAGGGCTGTAAATATTTTTTAAACAATTTAAAAAATCTGTTTCTTTATTCCATCAGATGCGTCTCGAAAAAACGAATCCAACGGTACCTTACACGTCTCAATCGGAGTTCGGACGCACCCGGAAAAGCCAACAAACGAAATCAAGCGCGCTCGTCAACTGATGACGTGGCGCTGACGTCAGTGCTGACGTGGCAGGCAGTGCTGACGTGGCGCCACGTCATCAGATGACGTGGCGCTGACCTGGCAGTTGACCCACCAGTGCTGACATGGCGCTGACGTCATCAGATGACGTGGCGCTGACGTCAGCTGCTGACTCGTTTGCACAGTCAACACTCCCAGCCAATCAGAATGCGACACGTGGCAGATCCATGTCATAAATCAGAAAAGTAATTTTCAGGCAGAATTAAACTTAAAAAATTCAAGAAAAATACTTTCTGACCTCAGAAAATTTCGAAAAAAATATGGAAATTTTCAGAAAAATACAAGGAACCCAGATCTGAAAAGAAACAAGCCTTTAAAAAGATTTACGATTTAATTCATAATTAAATCAATAAAGCCCTCGAATCATAAAATCAATTTAAAAATCCATACGTATGAATAAAAATCTGAAATTTTTATCATGAATCTATATGCATACAACCTGGCTCTGATGCCATTGAAGGAATTTACGGAAGAGCAGAAGCATGATATAACAATTATCAATCCGTAAATCATGAATCGCGCATATCGAAAGACACATAAATTACACATACGATTTATGAAATAGTTTTAGAATCGAATTCTAACCTTTAAAAGCGATCCAAGGAAGACAAAGAGAGGTCCTAGCAGTTGCTTCTCAATGCGTGAAGCACTCTACCGGTATCCACCAAGATTAATCCTTCGATGAAGCTTTTATAAAGATGGAGCCCTTCTACTTTTGAGAGAGAGAGAGATGAAGAAGGTGAGGGAGGCTACTAGGTTTTCACAAAACCCCAGTTATCTAAAGCCTTCTCATCTCTTTCTTTATATAGGGCCCTCCTAGGTTTTACACAATTATTATATCAATATATATTAATATATATAAATCCCACACTTTATCTTATAAAATGTTTAAATAATAATTAAAACTATTTTAATTATTATTATTTTCTAAACTCCTTAAAAAATAACCTGCTCTCTCAAAAAATCCCTTCATCAATAAATTAATCTTTTTATGGTGTGACCCTGTAGGTTCAATATTATGTCGGTAGTAGAAATAAATAATAATAAACCTTTTATTAATTATTTATATGAATTCTAAAATTCACTAAATATAATTAACTATTTAATTATATTTATTCTACATCGTGAGTGATGCTTCTCAACATATCGCGACTATCCGGATAATATGAATTCTCTGCTTAGAATAACAAGAACCTGTAAGTGACTAGTTACCGTACAATTAATTCCTTCTACCCTTACAATATCCCGATTAAATACAAGGCATGGATCTCGTGTCAAGCCTATCAAATTTAATCATATGATTTCTTGTTCTTAATGCGAAGTTCATATTAATGCAAATTAGAAACTCCTTTCTAATTTCATACACTCTGGCCAGAGATTCCAGAACTTGCATAGAAAGAATAACATAGGATATTCTCTTCCTATACTGGAAGGGGTAGATCCTCTATTGACGTTAACTATCTCTATACATAAATCCCTATGCCCAGAATAGTCCTAATGGTTGTCCTTGAGACTAAGGACTAAACCAAAGCACAGTTCTTTATATATAAGATAACTTTAACGATCTCAAGTCTTAGGACACTTGTACAACTATCACTCAGTGAATAACTATTGACACGTGAGTAATCTCCATTAGTTATTCAACTTATCGAGTCATGTTCAGTGAACTTATTCCCCAATAAGCACCTACATACTGGCTATAGTGTCACCACACAAATGCCTATGAGAACAGACATCCTCCTCAAGGGAGCAAGCACAGTATGTACCAATCTTTGCGGATTTACTAACTTCCGATTAGTTATCCTATGATCAGGAACTGTTTAAGTCCAGAGTTATCATCTTCTAGATCTCACTATTATAATCTCATTATAATTCTAGAAGCTTTACTCCAAACTATGGAACATCTTATTTAAAACACTTTAAATAGATAAATCCCATAATAAAATCAAAACAAGTCTTTTATTAATATTAATGAAATCAAATACGAATACAAGAAAGTATTTCCTAACTCATCATACATGATTGGATTTAGGACAAACACTTTCAGAAAACAACTTGTAGCTTCATTTTCGGTTGTTTAAAATTAGAATTAACTTGTTGTTTCATTCTTGGCTCGTTTGAGCCTGTAAACAATTGGTTGCTTCATTATTGGCTAGATTGAAGTTGGAAACAACTTGTAGCTTCATTCCAGACTCGTTTGAAGTTGAAAACAACTTGTAGCTTCCTTTTCGGTTGATCAAAATTAGAATCAACTTGTAGTTTCATTCTTGGCTCGTTTGAGCCTGTAAACAACTGGTTGCTTCATTATTGGCTATATTGAAGTTGGAAACAACTTGTAGCTTCATTGCAGACTCGTTTGAGGTTGAAAACTTGTAGCTTCATTTTCGGTTGTTTAAAATGAGAATCAAGTTGTAGTTTCATTCTTGGCTCGTTTGAGCATGTAAACAACTTGTTGCTTCATTAGTGGCTAGATTGAAGTTGGAAACAACTTGTAGCTTCATTCTAGACTCGTTTGAAGTTGAAAACAACTTGTAGCTTCGTTTTCGGTTGTTTAAAATTAGAACCAACTTGTAGTTGCATTCTTGACCCGTTTGAGCCCGGAAACAACTTGTTGCTTTATTATTGGCTAGATTAAAGTTGGAAACAACTTGTAGCTTCATTCCAGACTCGTTCGAAGATGAAAACAACTTGTAGCTTCATTTTCAGTTGTTTAAAATGAGAATCAACTTGTAGTTTCATTCTTGGCTCGTTTGAGCCTGTAAACAACTTGTTGCTTCATTAGTGAGTAATTGAAGTTGGAAACAACTTGTAGTTTCATTCTAGACTCGTTTGAAGTAGAAAACAACTTGTAGCTTCATTTTCGGTTGTTTAAAAGTAGAATCAACATGTAGTTTCATTCTTGACTCGTTTGAGCCCGGAAACAACTTGTTCGTTCATCATTGCCTAGATTGAAGTTGGAAACAACTTGTAGCTTCTTTCCATACTCGTTTGAAGTTGAAAACAACTTGTAGCTTCGTTTTCAGTTGTTTAAAATTAGAACCAAGTTGTAGTTGCATTCTTGACTCGTTTGAGCCCGGAAACAACTTGTTGCTTCATTAGTGGCAAGATTGAAGTTGGAAACAACTTGTAGCTTCATTCCAGACTCGTTTGAATTTGAAAACAACTTGTAGCTTCGTTTTCGGTTGTTTAAAATTAGAATCAACTTGTAGTTGCATTCTTGACCCGTTTGAGCCCGGAAACAACTTGTTGCTTTATTATTGGCTAGATTAAAGTTGCAAACAACTTGTAGCTTCATTCCAGACTCGTTTGAGGTTGAAAACAACTGGTAGCTTCATTTTCGGTTGTTTAAAATTAGAATCAACTTGTAGTTTCATTCTTGGCTCGTTTGAGCCTGTAAACAACTGGTTGCTTCATTATTCGCTAGATTGAAGTTGGAAACAACTTGTAGCTTCATTTCAGACTCGTTTGAAGTTGAAAACAACTTGTAGCTTCATTTTCGGTTGTTTAAAATTAGAATCAACTTGTAGCTTCATTCTGGACTGGTTTAAGCCTGTAAACAACTTGTTGCTTCATTACTAGCTAGACTGAAGTTGCAAACAACTTGTAGCTTCATTCCAGACTCGTTTGAAGCTGAAAACAACTTGTAGCTTCGTTTTCAGTTGTTTAAAATTGGAACCAAGCTGTAGTTATAATCCTGACTCGTTTGAGCCCGGAAACAACTTGTTGCTTTATTATTGGCTAGATTAAAGTTTTTTTTTTTTTTTTTTTTTTTTTTTTTTTTTTTTTTTTACTAAATGGGCTAGATTAAAGTTGGAAACAACTTGTAGCTTCATTCCAGACTCGTTTGAAGTTGAAAAGAACTTGTAGCTTCGTTTTCGGTTGTTTAAAATTAGAACCAACTTGTATTTGCAATCTTGACTCGTTTGAGCCCGGAAACAACTTGTTGCTTTATTATTGGCTAGATTAAAGTTGGAAACAACTTGTAGCTTCATTCTAGACTCGTTTGAGGTTGAAAACAACTTGTAGCTTCATTTTCAGTTGTTTAAAATTAGAATCAACTTGTTGTTTCATTCTTGGCTCGTTTGAGCCTGTAAACAATTGGTTGCTTCATTATTGGCTAGATTGAAGTTGGAAACCACTTGTAGCTTCATTCCAGACTCGTTTGAAGTTGAAAACAACTTGTAGCTTCCTTTTCGGTTGATCAAAATTAGAATCAACTTGTAGTTTCATTCTTGGATCGTTTGAGCCTGTAAACAACTGGTTGCTTCATTATTGGCTATATTGAAGTTGGAAACAACTTGTAGCTTCATTCCAGACTCGTTTGAGGTTGAAAACTTGTAGCTTCATTTTCGGTTGTTTAAAATGAGAATTAACTTGTAGTTTCATTCTTGGCTCGTTTGAGCATGTAAACAACTTGTTGCTTCATTAGTGGCTAGATTGAAGTTGGAAACAACTTGTAGCTTCATTCTAGACTCGTTTGAAGTTGAAAACAACTTGTAGCTTCGTTTTCGGTTGTTTAAAATTAGAACCAACTTGTAGTTGCATTCTTGACCCGTTTGAGCCCGGAAACAACATGTTGCTTTATTATTGGCTAGATTAAAGTTGGAAACAACTTGTAGCTTCATTCCAGACTCGTTCGAAGATGAAAACAACTTGTAGCTTCATTTTCAGTTGTTTAAAATGAGAATCAACTTGTAGTTTCATTCTTGGCTCGTTTGAGCCTGTAAACAACTTGTTGCTTCATTAGTGACTAGATTGAAGTTGGAAACAACTTGTAGTTTCATTCTAGACTCGTTTGAAGTAGAAAACAACTTGTAGCTTCATTTTCGGTTGTTTAAAAGTAGAATCAACGTGTAGTTTCATTCTTGACTCGTTTGAGCCCGGAAACAACTTGTTCGTTCATCATTGCCTAGATTGAAGTTGGAAACAACTTGTAGCTTCTTTCCATACTCGTTTGAAGTTGAAAACAACTTGTAGCTTCGTTTTCAGTTGTTTAAAATTAGAACCAAGTTGTAGTTGCATTCTTGACTCGTTTGAGCCCGGAAACAACTTGTTGCTTCATTAGTGGCAAGATTGAAGTTGGAAACAACTTGTAGCTTCATTACAGACTCGTTTGAATTTGAAAACAACTTGTAGCTTCGTTTTCGGTTGTTTAAAATTAGAACCAACTTGTAGTTGCATTCTTGACCCGTTTGAGTCCGGAAACAACTTGTTGCTTTATTATTGGCTAGATTAAAGTTGGAAACAACTTGTAGCTTCATTCCAGACTCGTTTGAGGTTGAAAACAACTGGTAGCTTCATTTTCGGTTGTTTAAAATTAGAATCAACTTGTAGTTTCATTCTTGGCTCGTTTGAGCCTGTAAACAACTGGTTGCTTCATTATTGGCTAGATTGAAGTTGGAAACAACTTGTAGCTTCATTTCAGACTCGTTTGAAGTTGAAAACAACTTGTAGCTTCATTTTCGGTTGTTTAAAATTAGAATCAACTTGTAGCTTCATTCTGGACTGGTTTAAGCCTGTAAACAACATGTTGCTTCATTACTAGCTAGACTGAAGTTGCAAACAACTTGTAGCTTCATTCCAGACTCGTTTGAAGCTGAAAACAACTTGTAGCTTCGTTTTCAGTTGTTTAAAATTGGAACCAAGCTGTAGTTATAATCCTGACTCGTTTGAGCCCGGAAACAACTTGTTGCTTTATTATTGGCTAGATTAAAGTTGGAAACAACTTGTAGCTTCATTCCAGACTCGTTTGAAGTTGAAAAGAACTTGTAGCTTCGTTTTCGGTTGTTTAAAATTAGAACCAACTTGTATTTGCAATCTTGACTCGTTTGAGCCCGGAAACAACTTGTTGCTTTATTATTGGCTAGATTAAAGTTGGAAACAACTTGTAGCTTCATTCTAGACTCGTTTGAGGTTGAAAACAACTTGTAGCTTCATTTTCAGTTGTTTAAAATTAGAATCAACTTGTTGTTTCATTCTTGGCTCGTTTGAGCCTGTAAACAATTGGTTGCTTCATTATTGGCTAGATTGAAGTTGGAAACAACTTGTAGCTTCTTTCCATACTCGTTTGAAGTTGAAAACAACTTGTAGCTTCGTTTTCAGTTGTTTAAAATTAGAACCAAGTTGTAGTTGCATTCTTGACTCGTTTGAGCCCGGAAACAACTTGTTGCTTCATTAGTGGCAAGATTGAAGTTGGAAACAACTTGTAGCTTCATTCCAGACTCGTTTGAATTTGAAAACAACTTGTAGCTTCGTTTTCGGTTGTTTAAAATTAGAACCAACTTGTAGTTGCATTCTTGACCCGTTTGAGCACGGAAACAACTTGTTGCTTTATTATTGGCTAGATTAAAGTTGGAAACAACTTGTAGCTTCATTCCAGACTCGTTTGAGGTTGAAAACAAATGGTAGCTTCATTTTCGGTTGTTTAAAATTAGAATCAACTTGTAGTTTCATTCTTGACTCGTTTGAGCCTGTAAACAACTGGTTGCTTCATTATTGGCTAGATTGAAGTTGGAAACAACTTGTAGCTTCATTTCAGACTCGTTTGAAGTTGAAAACAACTTGTAGCTTCATTTTCGGTTGTTTAAAATTAGAATCAACTTGTAGCTTCATTCTGGACTGGTTTAAGCCTGTAAACAACTTATTGCTTCATTACTAGCTAGACTGAAGTTGGAAACAACTTGTAGCTTTATTCTAGACTCGTTTGAAGCTGAAAACAACTTGTAGCTTCGTTTTCAGTTGTTTAAAATTAGAACCAAGCTGTAGTTACATTCCTGACTCGTTTGAGCCCGGAAACAACTTGTTGCTTTATTATTGGCTAGATTAAAGTTGGAAACAACTTGTAGCTTCATTCCAGACTCGTTTGAGGTTGAAAACAACTTGTAGCTTCATTTTCGGTTGTTTAAAATTAGAATTAACTTGTAGTTTCATTCTTGGCTCGTTTGAAGTAGAAAACAACTTGTAGCTTCATTTTCGGTTGTTTAAAAGTAGAATCAACGTGTAGTTTCATTCTTGACTCGTTTGAGCCCGGAAACAACTTGTTCGTTCATCATTGCCTAGATTGAAGTTGGAAACAACTTGTAGCTTCTTTCCATACTCGTTTGAAGTTGAAAACAACTTGTAGCTTCGTTTTCAGTTGTTTAAAATTAGAACCAAGTTGTAGTTGCATTCTTGACTCGTTTGAGCCCGGAAACAACTTGTTGCTTCATTAGTGGCAGGATTGAAGTTGGAAACAACTTGTAGCTTCATTCCAGACTCGTTTGAATTTGAAAACAACTTGTAGCTTCGTTTTCGGTTGTTTAAAATTAGAACCAACTTGTAGTTGCATTCTTGACCCGTTTGAGCCGGAAACAGCTTGTTGCTTTATTATTGGCTAGATTAAAGTTGGAAACAACTTGTAGCTTCATTCCAGACTCGTTTGAGGTTGAAAACAACTGGTAGCTTCATTTTCGGTTGTTTAAAATTAGAATCAACTTGTAGCTTCATTCTGGACTGGTTTAAGCCTGTAAACAACTTGTTGCTTCATTACTAGCTAGACTGAAGTTGGAAACAACTTGTAGCTTCATTCTAGACTCGTTTGAAGCTGAAAACAACTTGTAGCTTCGTTTTCAGTTGTTTAAAATTAGAACCAAGCTGTAGTTACATTCCTGACTCGTTTGAGCCCGGAAACAACTTGTTGCTTTATTATTGGCTAGATTAAAGTTGGAAACAACTTGTAGCTTCATTCCAGACTCGTTTGAGGTTGAAAACAACTTGTAGCTTCATTTTCAGTTGTTTAAAATTAGAATCAACTTGTAGTTTCATTCTTGGCTCGTTTGAGCCTGTAAACAACTGGTTGCTTCTTTATTGGCTAGATTGAAGTTGGAAACAACTTGTAGCTTCATTCCAGACTCGTTTGAGGTTGAAAACAACTGGTAGCTTCATTTTCGGTTGTTTAAAATTAGAATCAACTTGTAGCTTCATTCTGGACTGGTTTAAGCCTGTAAACAACTTGTTGCTTCATTACTAGCTAGACTGAAGTTGGAAACAACTTGTAGCTTCATTCTAGACTCGTTTGAAGCTGAAAACAACTTGTAGCTTCGTTTTCAGTTGTTTAAAATTAGAACCAAGCTGTAGTTACATTCCTGACTCGTTTGAGCCCGGAAACAACTTGTTGCTTTATTATTGGCTAGATTAAAGTTGGAAACAACTTGTAGCTTCATTCCAGACTCGTTTGAGGTTGAAAACAACTTGTAGCTTCATTTTCGGTTGTTTAAAAGTAGAATCAACGTGTAGTTTCATTCTTGACTCGTTTGAGCCCGGAAACAACTTGTTCGTTCATCATTGCCTAGATTGAAGTTGGAAACAACTTGTAGCTTCTTTCCATACTCGTTTGAAGTTGAAAACAACTTGTAGCTTCGTTTTCAGTTGTTTAAAATTAGAACCAAGTTGTAGTTGCATTCTTGACTCGTTTGAGCCCGGAAACAACTTGTTGCTTCATTAGTGGCAAGATTGAAGTTGGAAACAACTTGTAGCTTCATTCCAGACTCGTTTGAATTTAAAAACAACTTGTAGCTTCGTTTTCGGTTGTTTAAAATTAGAACCAACTTGTAGTTGCATTCTTGACCCGTTTGAGCCCGGAAACAACTTGTTGCTTTATTATTGGCTAGATTAAAGTTGCAAACAACTTGTAGCTTCATTCCAGACTCGTTTGAGGTTGAAAACAACTGGTAGCTTCATTTTCGGTTGTTTAAAATTAGAATCAACTTGTAGTTTCATTCTTGGCTCGTTTGAGCCTGTAAACAACTGGTTGCTTCATTATTCGCTAGATTGAAGTTGGAAACAACTTGTAGCTTCATTTCAGACTCGTTTGAAGTTGAAAACAACTTGTAGCTTCATTTTCGGTTGTTTAAAATTAGAATCAACTTGTAGCTTCATTCTGGACTGGTTTAAGCCTGTAAACAACTTGTTGCTTCATTACTAGCTAGACTGAAGTTGCAAACAACTTGTAGCTTCATTCCAGACTCGTTTGAAGCTGAAAACAACTTGTAGCTTCGTTTTCAGTTGTTTAAAATTGGAACCAAGCTGTAGTTATAATCCTGACTCGTTTGAGCCCGGAAACAACTTGTTGCTTTATTATTGGCTAGATTAAAGTTGGAAACAACTTGTAGCTTCATTCCAGACTCGTTTGAAGTTGAAAACAACTTGTAGCTTCGTTTTCGGTTGTTTAAAAGTAGAATCAACGTGTAGTTTCATTCTTGACTCGTTTGAGCCCGGAAACAACTTGTTCGTTCATCATTGCCTAGATTGAAGTTGGAAACAACTTGTAGCTTCATTCCAGACTCGTTTGAGGTTGAAAACAACTTGTAGCTTCATTTTCAGTTGTTTAAAATTAGAATCAACTTGTTGTTTCATTCTTGGCTCGTTTGAGCCTGTAAACAATTGGTTGCTTCATTATTGGCTAGATTGAAGTTGGAAACAACTTGTAGCTTCATTCCAGACTCGTTTGAAGTTGAAAACAACTTGTAGCTTCCTTTTCGGTTGATCAAAATTAGAATCAACTTGTAGTTTCATTCTTGGATCGTTTGAGCCTGTAAACAACTGGTTGCTTCATTATTGGCTATATTGAAGTTGGAAACAACTTGTAGCTTCATTCCAGACTCGTTTGAGGTTGAAAACTTGTAGCTTCATTTTCGGTTGTTTAAAATGAGAATTAACTTGTAGTTTCATTCTTGGCTCGTTTGAGCATGTAAACAACTTGTTGCTTCATTAGTGGCTAGATTGAAGTTGGAAACAACTTGTAGCTTCATTCTAGACTCGTTTGAAGTTGAAAACAACTTGTAGCTTCGTTTTCGGTTGTTTAAAATTAGAACCAACTTGTAGTTGCATTCTTGACCCGTTTGAGCCCGGAAACAACTTGTTGCTTTATTATTGGCTAGATTAAAGTTGGAAACAACTTGTAGCTTCATTCCAGACTCGTTCGAAGATGAAAACAACTTGTAGCTTCATTTTCAGTTGTTTAAAATGAGAATCAACTTGTAGTTTCATTCTTGGCTCGTTTGAGCCTGTAAACAACTTGTTGCTTCATTAGTGACTAGATTGAAGTTGGAAACAACTTGTAGTTTCATTCTAGACTCGTTTGAAGTAGAAAACAACTTGTAGCTTCATTTTCGGTTGTTTAAAAGTAGAATCAACGTGTAGTTTCATTCTTGACTCGTTTGAGCCCGGAAACAACTTGTTCGTTCATCATTGCCTAGATTGAAGTTGGAAACAACTTGTAGCTTCTTTCCATACTCGTTTGAAGTTGAAAACAACTTGTAGCTTCGTTTTCAGTTGTTTAAAATTAGAACCAAGTTGTAGTTGCATTCTTGACTCGTTTGAGCCCGGAAACAACTTGTTGCTTCATTAGTGGCAAGATTGAAGTTGGAAACAACTTGTAGCTTCATTCCAGACTCGTTTGAATTTGAAAACAACTTGTAGCTTCGTTTTCGGTTGTTTAAAATTAGAACCAACTTGTAGTTGCATTCTTGACCCGTTTGAGCCCGGAAACAACTTGTTGCTTTATTATTGGCTAGATTAAAGTTGCAAACAACTTGTAGCTTCATTCCAGACTCGTTTGAGGTTGAAAACAACTGGTAGCTTCATTTTCGGTTGTTTAAAATTAGAATCAACTTGTAGTTTCATTCTTGGCTCGTTTGAGCCTGTAAACAACTGGTTGCTTCATTATTCGCTAGATTGAAGTTGGAAACAACTTGTAGCTTCATTTCAGACTCGTTTGAAGTTGAAAACAACTTGTAGCTTCATTTTCGGTTGTTTAAAATTAGAATCAACTTGTAGCTTCATTCTGGACTGGTTTAAGCCTGTAAACAACTTGTTGCTTCATTACTAGCTAGACTGAAGTTGCAAACAACTTGTAGCTTCATTCCAGACTCGTTTGAAGCTGAAAACAACTTGTAGCTTCGTTTTCAGTTGTTTAAAATTGGAACCAAGCTGTAGTTATAATCCTGACTCGTTTGAGCCCGGAAACAACTTGTTGCTTTTTTATTGGCTAGATTAAAGTTGGAAACAACTTGTAGCTTCATTCCAGACTCGTTTGAGGTTGAAAACAACCTGTAGCTTCATTTTCGGTTGTTTAAAATTAGAATCAGCTTGTAGTTTCATTCTTGACTCGTTTGAGCCCGGAAATAACTTGTTCGTTCATCATTGCCTAGATTGAAGTTGGAAACAACTTGTAGCTTCATTCCAGACTCGTTTGAGGTTGAAAACAACTTGTAGCTTCATTTCAGTTGTTTAAAATTAGAATCAACTTGTTGTTTCATTCTTGGCTCGTTTGAGCCTGTAAACAATTGGTTGCTTCATTATTGGCTAGATTGAAGTTGGAAACAACTTGTAGCTTCATTCCAGACTCGTTTGAAGTTGAAAACAACTTGTAGCTTCCTTTTCGGTTGATCAAAATTAGAATCAACTTGTAGTTTCATTCTTGGATCGTTTGAGCCTGTAAACAACTGGTTGCTTCATTATTGGCTATATTGAAGTTGGAAACAACTTGTAGCTTCATTCCAGACTCGTTTGAGGTTGAAAACTTGTAGCTTCATTTTCGGTTGTTTAAAATGAGAATTAACTTGTAGTTTCATTCTTGGCTCGTTTGAGCATGTAAACAACTTGTTTGCTTCATTAGTGGCTAGATTGAAGTTGGAAACAACTGTAGCTTCATTCTAGACTCGTTTGAAGTTGAAAAACAACTTGTAGCTTCGTTTTCGGTTGTTTAAAATTAGAACCAACTTGTAGTTGCATCTTGACCGTTTTGAGCCCGGAAACAACTTGTTGCTTTATATTGCTAGATTAAAGTTGGAAACAACTTGTAGCTTCATTCCAGACTCGTTCGAAGATGAAAACAACTTGTAGCTTCATTTTCAGTTGTTTAAAATGAGAATCAACTTGTAGTTTCATTCTTGGCTCGTTTGAGCCTTGTAAACAACTTGTTGCTTCATTAGTGACTAGATGAAGTTGGAAACACTTGTAGTTTCATTCTAGACTCGTTTGACGTAGGAAAACAACTTGTAGCTTCATTTTCGGTTGTTAAAAGTAGAATCAAGTGTAGTTTCATTCTTGACTCGTTTGAGCCCGGAAACAACTTGTTCGTCATCATTGCCTAGATTGAAGTTGGAAAACAACTTGTAGCTTCTTTCCATACTCGTTTGAAGTTGAAAACAACTTGTAGCTTCGTTTCAGTTGTTTAAAATTAGAACCAAGTTTGTAGTTGCATTCTTGACTCGTTTGAGCCCGGAGGAAACAACTTGTTGCTTCATTAGTGGCAAGATTGAAGTTGGAAACAACTTGTAGCTTCATTCCAGACTCGTTTGAATTTGAAAACAACTTTGTAGCTTCGTTTTCGGTGTTTAAAATTAGAACCAACTTGTAGTTGCATTCTTGACCCGTTTGAGCCCGGAAACAACTTGTTGCTTTATTATTGGCTAGATTAAAGTTGCAAAACAACTTGTAGCTTCATTCCAGACTCGTTTGAGGTTGAAAACAACTGGTAGCTCATTTTCGGTTGTTTAAAATTAGAATCAACTTGTAGTTTCATTCTTGGCTCGTTTGAGCCTGTAAACAACTGGTTGCTTCATTATTCGCTAGATTGAAGTTGGAAACAACTTGTAGCTTCATTTCAGACTCGTTTGAAGTTGGAAAACAACTTGTAGCTTCATTTCGGTTGTTTAAAATTAGAATCAACTTGTAGCTTCATTCTGGACTGGTTTAAGCCTGTAAACAACTTGTTGCTTCATACTAGCTAGACTGAAGTTGCAAACAACTTGTAGCTTCATTCCAGACTCGTTTGAAGCTGAAAAACAACTTGTAGCTTCGTTTTCAGTTGTTTAAAATTGGAACCAGCTGTAGTTATAATCCTGACTCGTTTGAGCCCGGAAACAACTTGTTGCTTTATAGGCTAGATTAAGTTGGAAACAACTTGTAGCTTCATTCCAGACTCGTTTGAAGTTGAAAAGAACTTGTAGCTTCGTTTTCGGTTGTTTAAAATTAGAACCACTTGTATTTGCAATCTTGACTCGTTTGAGCCCGGAAACAACTTGTTGCTTTTATTATTGGCTAGATTAAAGTTGGAAACAACTTGTAGCTTCATTCCAGACTCGTTTGAGGTTGAAAACACTTGTAGCTTCATTTTCAGTTGTTTAAAATTAGAATCAACTTGTTGTTTCATTCTTGGCTCGTTTGAGCCTGTAAACAATTGGTTGCTTCATTATTGGCTAGATTGAAGTTGGAAACAACTTGTAGCTTCATTCCAGACTCGTTTGAAGTTGAAAACAACTTTGTAGCTTCCTTTTCGGTTGATCAAAATTAGAATCAACTTGTAGTTTCATTCTTGGATCGTTTTGAGCCTGTGTAAACAACTGGTTGCTCATTATTGGCTATATTGAAGTTGGAAACAACTTGTAGCTTCATTCCAGACTCGTTTGAGGTTGAAAACTTGTAGCTTCATTTTCGGTTGTTTAAAATGAGAATTAACTTGTAGTTTCATTCTTGGCTCGTTTGAGCATTGTAAACAACTTGTTGCTTCATTGTGGCTAGATTGAAGTTGGAAACAACTTGTAGCTTCATTCTAGACTCGTTTGAAGTTGAAAAACAACTTGTAGCTTCGTTTTCGGTTGTTTAAATTAGAACCAACTTGTAGTTGCATTCTTGACCCGTTTTGAGCCCGGAAACAACTTGTTGCTTTATTATTGGCTAGATTAAAGTTGGAAACAACTTGTAGCTTCATTCCAGACTCGTTCGAAGATTGAAAACAACTTGTAGCTTCATTTTCAGTTGTTTTAAAATGAGAATCAACTTTTAGTTTCATTCTTGGCTCGTTTGAGCCTTGTAAACAACTTGTTGCTTCATAGTGGACTAGATTGAAGTTGGAAACAACTTGTAGTTTAATTCTAGACTCGTTTGAAGTAGAAAACAACTTGTAGCTTCATTTTCGGTTGTTTAAAAGTAGAATCAACGTTGTAGTTCATTCTTGACTCGTTTGAGCCCGGAGGAAACAACTTGTTCGTTCATCATTGCCTAGATTGAAGTTGGAAACACTTGTAGCTTCTTTCATACTCGTTTGAAGTTGAAAACAACTTGTAGCTTCGTTTTCAGTTGTTTAAAATTAGAACCAAGTTGTAGTTGCATTCTTGACTCGTTTGAGCCCGGAAACAACTTGTTGCTTCATTAGTGGCAAGATTGAAGTTGGAAACAACTTGTAGCTTCATTCCAGACTCGTTTGAATTGAAAACAACTTGTAGCTTCGTTTTCGGTTGTTTAAAATTAGAACCAACTTGTAGTTGCATTCTTGACCGTTTGAGTCCGGAAAACAACTTGTTGCTTTATTATTGGCTAGATTAAAGTTGGAAACAACTTGTAGCTTCATTCCAGACTCGTTTGAGGTTTTGAAAACAACTGGTAGCTTCATTTTCGGTTGTTTAAAATTAGAATCAACTTGTAGTTTCATTCTTGGCTCGTTTGAGCCTGTAAACAACTGGTTGCTTCATTATTGGCTAGATTGAAGTTGGAAACAACTTGTAGCTTCATTTCAGACTCGTTTGAAGTTGAAAACAACTTGTAGCTTCATTTTCGGTTGTTTAAAATTAGAATCAACTTGTAGCTTCATTCTGGACTGGTTTAAGCCTGTAAACAACCTGTTGCTTCATTACTAGCTAGACTGAAGTTGGAAACAACTTGTAGCTTTATTCTAGACTCGTTTGAAGCTGAAAACAACTTGTAGCTTCGTTTTCAGTTGTTTAAAATTAGAACCAAGCTTGTAGTTACATTCCTGACTCGTTTGAGCCCGGAAACAACTTGTTGCTTTATTATTGGCTAGATTAAAGTTGGAAACAACTTGTAGCTTCAT
Source organism: Daucus carota subsp. sativus (assembly GCF_001625215.2). Taxonomy (NCBI): domain Eukaryota; kingdom Viridiplantae; phylum Streptophyta; class Magnoliopsida; order Apiales; family Apiaceae; genus Daucus; species Daucus carota. Next base: position 17,085,691 of record NC_030383.2, on the reverse strand, counting down.
TCCAGACTCGTTTGAGGTTGAAAACAACTTGTAGCTTCATTTTCGGTTGTTTAAAATTAGAATCAACTTGTAGTTTCATTCTTGGCTCGTTTGAAGTAGAAAACAACTTGTAGCTTCATTTTCGGTTTTGTTTAAAAGTAGAATCAACGTGTAGTTTCATTCTTGACTAGTTTGAGCCCGGAAACAACTTGTTCGTTCATCATTGCCTAGATTGAAGTTGGAAACAACTTGTAGCTTCTTTCCATACTCGTTTGAAGTTGAAAACAACTTGTAGCTTCGTTTTCAGTTGTTTAAAATTAGAACCAAGTTGTAGTTGCATTCTTGACTCGTTTGAGCCCGGAAACAACTTGTTGCTTCATTAGTGGCAAGATTGAAGTTGGAAACAACTTGTAGCTTCATTCCAGACTCGTTTGAATTTGAAAACAACTTGTAGCTTCGTTTTCGGTTGTTTAAAATTAGAACCAACTTGTAGTTGCATTCTTGACCCGTTTGAGCACGGAAACAACTTGTTGCTTTATTATTGGCTAGATTAAGTTGGAAACAACTTGTAGCTTCATTCCAGACTCGTTTGAGGTTGAAAACAAATGGTAGCTTCATTTTCGGTTGTTTAAAATTAGAATCAACTTGTAGCTTCATTCTGGACTGGTTTAAGCCTGTAAACAACTTATTGCTTCATTACTAGCTAGACTGAAGTTGGAAACAACTTGTAGCTTTATTCTCAGACTCGTTTGAAGCTGAAAACAACTTGTAGCTTCGTTTTCAGTTGTTTAAAATTAGAACCAATTGTAGTTACATTCCTGACTCGTTTGAGCCCGGAAACAACTTGGTGCTTTATTATTGGCTAGATTAAAGTTGGAAACAACTTGTAGCTTCATTCCAGACTCGTTTGAGGTTG